>NW_027411751.1:0-195674 GCF_047663935.1 Musca autumnalis | reverse complement strand
GTTTTATTCTTAAGGCCTCGACACATAAGCAGCATGACATTCTTGCTTATGTCATACCTAAAGTCCAAGTTCGACCTAATTCAAATGTGATTCTTAAATCTTTTTATTGGGTCGAACTTGGTCTTTAGTCTTTTATCAGATATGACTTTAGCAAGAATGCCATGCTTGTTATGTGTGGAGGCCCTTATGCTTAAGAGTGCTTAAAAGAAGTAAGTAAATATCAGTCAGGAGTGCCAACAGAGATATACCCTCAGCCTCGGACCTAAAGAAAAGAAGCAAACAAAATATTTCTGATGTTTCCAGGGGTTTTTGAGTTTTTGAGCCAATCTCTTAGGAAGTATGGATTTGCCCCGAAAATATTTTTACCGTTTTAGCTAGGGCCGCACACAAAACATGTTGCCAAACATTTAAAAGAGAGTGTGGGAGATTTATTCCATCGACGGTTATCTTACTTACTACCCAATGTAGTTGGTATCGGCAGGCTTTTTTTGCCCTCCCAAAACAAGTTGCGCTGTCGTAACAGGAACGATTAAAAAAAATCGAGATGAGCTGTTAAGCTGCACTTTTACCCGAAGGGCTGGACCGATATAGCCCATATTCCAACATGATACATGACCAGATGAAATAATACGATGTTCAAAGTTTGGACCAATCAGAAACATCCTGCGGGAGTTTTTTGCCAATTTTCCATTTTTGTTGTTGCTGTCAAGGTTTCTTGGGGCTTTTAAGGCATTATCTCAGGAAGTATGGACTTGCCCTCGACAAAATATGTACCGTCGTAAAGTGGACCGT
Organism: Musca autumnalis; assembly: GCF_047663935.1. NCBI lineage: Eukaryota > Metazoa > Arthropoda > Insecta > Diptera > Muscidae > Musca > Musca autumnalis. The sequence goes on along the minus strand of NW_027411751.1, from coordinate 194,882 downwards.
AACGACAAACTGCTGAAGAAATTTCAAATCGATCTGAGAGGAGCTCTTAAACTTCACCTTTTCCGAACACGTTCTATGCCTGGAACTAATATTGCCATATGCAAAATTATGACCGATTCGGTTATTCCCTTCGAGAATTGTCGTGCGCACCATTTTAGCGATAATTGTTGAACTTTTGTGGGGAAGGTACCGGAAATAGTGGACCACCGATATGGTCCATCTTCGAACTTAAACTAAGTTTGAAAAAAACTCGAATGGCAAATTTTTGACCTGATCGGTGGTTTCGTTCGAGAGTTATCGTGCTCACCAGCCTGTCAGCCGGCCCTTCTTTAGCCCAATGGCTGAGGGTATAAAAATGGGACTTTAAAATAGAAAATATTCTTTCGCACTTAATAAAAATAGAATAAAAACCGTCGTTATAGTCCATGTATTTGGTGCGGATTTTATAACTTTTTTCCCTGAAAACCCTTTTGTAGATTACAGTTATTTCCAAATCTTTTCTAATTTTTTGATTCTGTAAAATTTAATCGAATTCTGATTCTATGGAGTAAAAGTGACGGGCATATCTTATTCATTCATTCAATATTAGTTGTGATAAATGTAAAAACATATTCCCCGATTTCCCGGGAATTATGATTTTGTTTCCCGGGAAAATCCCGTAACCAAAAAACAGAGAATTCCCGGGAATTCCCATTGCGGGATTCCCCTACCCAAAACCCTATTCACGACACATAGAAGAAAATTCCAAAAACACTGTAAATCTGGCTTCAAAATGTCAGCATCATTTAATGGTAGAAACAGATCAAATTTTGAAAAGTGATACATTAGTGAGGTTATCCTTATTTAGTTGGCTTCTACTTTTACTTTGTCAGGAAAATGGTGAGAAGTGTGGTTTTCTTACAAATCGAGAGAAAACAAAAAAAGACAACTTGGTTTCAACCCATTTTTACCCATTTTAACATAAATATAGCCACAGCATCCACGCAAATTATGTTTTTAAGGCCGATATTTTTTGCCACGCCCAAAAACATTACATTTTATCCAAAAAATAAAGGGTGTTTTTTAAGCTAGATAGAACTTCAAATTGTAAAAAGTAACACAAAAAATTAAATTTTGATGAAACTTTTTTTTTATTTGTTTCAATATACTCTGACAAATCATCATGAATAGACTCACGCTTGAACAACGCTACGAAATTATCCAAATTTACTTTGAAAATCAGTCGTCGACGCAACTTATAGACGACTTCGTCATTTGTATGGCGTACATAATCGTCCATCTGAACAAGCCATTCGTCGAACTGTGGATAGATTTCGTACCACATACTCTCTAGAGGATGCAATAACACCAGCACGTCGAAGGAATGTGCGTACTGAAGACAATATCGCCGCTGTAAACGAAAGTGTGGAAGAAAATCCAAATTTATCGATTCGTCGTCGGTCGCAGGAATTGGGGCTCTGTCCGTCCACTACGTGGCAAATTTTGCGCAAAGATCTCGGCCTACACCGGTATAAGATCCAGCTGGTGCGGGAATTGAAGCCACGAGACCATTATATGCGTCGTTCTTTCGCCGATTGGGCTCTAGAGCAGTTGGCAAATGACCCGTTGTTTTATCGCAAAATTGTGTTCAGCGATGAGGCGCATTTTTGGCTTAACGGGTTTGTTAATAAGCAAAATTGCCGCATATGGGGTGAGACCAATCCACAAGAGACCCTACAGAATCCATTACGTCCAGAAAAATGCACCGTATGGTGCGGTTTTCACGCTGGTGGCATCATCGGACCTTATTTCTTCAAAAATGAGGCCGGAGCTCGTGTTACGGTCAATGGAGATCGTTACCGCACCATGATCAATGATTTTTATACCCTCAGCCTTTAGGCTACAAAGGGTATATACACTTTCATACGGGCAAAATGTGCCTTATCGAAATAATGGTTTTAGACCCTAAGTATGTTTGGACGAAATGTGTTTCAGACAATTTGGAGTCGATTTAGCAATGTCCGTCCGTCTGTCTGTCTGTCCGTCTGGCTGGTGCGCACGATAACTCTCGAATGGATCAACCGATTCGGTCCAAAATTTGGCTTTGGTAATATTTTGCCCAAACTTAGTTTAAGTTCGAAGATGGGTTATATCGGTCCACTCCTTCCGGTACCTCCCCCACAAAAGTTCGAAAATGTTCGGAAAATTTGTGCGCACGATAACACTTGAAGGAAGTAACCGAGTAGATCCATACTTTCCACATCGTGAAATTTCTACCACACTTAGATAAGGTTCGAATATGGACTCAATCGGCCACTCCTTCCACACAAAATTTCGGATAAGTTCAGATTAGGACCTGCTCTCGAATCGCTTCGACTTTTGTTGCAACAATTTTTATTAACTGCCCTCCATACGTCGGTATAAATTTCATCAGGGGCAAGTCCATACTTCCTGAGAAAATAGCCTGAAAGATGCAAAAAGCCCCTATGGCACCGTGTGTAGTGGTTGGAGCGCAAGATAACTCTCGAAGGGATCTGCCGATTCGGTCCAAAATTTAGCCTTCGTAATATTTTGTCCAAACATAGTTTAAATTCGAAGACAAGACATATCGATCCACTCCTTCAGGTACCGCCCCCACAAAAGTTCAAAATTGTTCGGAAAAAGTGTGCACACGATAACTCTTGAAGGGAGTAACCGATGTAATGCATACTTTGCACATCCTAATATATCTACCAGATATAGATCAGGTTCGAATATGGACTATAGTTGTCTACTCCTTCTGGTACCTCTCACACAAAATTTCGGATAAGTTCACTTTAAGATCTGCTCTCGAATCACTTCGATTTTTGTTGAAGCGATTTGCATTCGCTACCTCCATTACGACGGTAAAAGTTTTTTTCAGCGGCAAGTCCATATTTCTTGGGAAAACAGCCCGAAGGTGTAAAACAACCCCCCCCCCCCATTCGATCTGTCCGTAGGTTAAAGTTTCACTTCACATTGGCTGAGGGTATATATCTGTCGGCAAAGCCGACTGACACTTTTTTACTTGTTTGTTTGAAAATATGGATGACATTGATCCGGAGGAGATGTGGTTTCAACAGGATGGCGCTACGTGCCATACGGCGAACGCAACCATCGACTTATTGAAATCAAAATTTGGCGATAAGTTGATTTCGAGAAGTGGACCTGTCAATTGGCCTCCAAGGTCGAGCGATTTGACACCTCTCGATTATTTCCTGTGGGGCTACGTGAAGTCACTGGTCTATGCTGATAAACCAGCAACAATTGATGCCTTGGAGGCCAGCATTGTTCGTGTTATTCGTGACATACGGCCAGCATTGCTCGAAAAAGTGGCCAAAAATTGGACGTCCAGAATGCACTTCGTCAAGAACAGCCGCGGTGGCCATATGCCCGAAATCATTTTCAAATGTTAATGTCACGTATTGATCTTTCGAATAAAAAAAATTTTGATTACAATTTAATTTTTTGTGTTATTTTTTGCAATTTCAAGTTCTATCGGGCTTAAAAAAACACCCTTGTATAATATACAAACACAAGTCGCGTGTACTTAAAGGCTAAACCTTGGCTTCAGCTATGTTAAATTTTCAAAAATTTTGGTGATATACCATCTTTAGCGTAAAAACATACAAGAACAGCATTTTTCCATAAGGTAAGAAGTAAAGTATGAAATTTGTACTCCCTTTAAGATCCATTTTAGAGGGTGTCCCAACGGTTTTTAATGCTTTGGGTCAATTATATCAGAATGTATGGACCTACCATCGAAAAAATTATACTGTCGTAATACTAGCCGCGAAGTCTACTTGTTGTAAAAATTTCAAAGCTCTCCTAGATATGTCCCTAAATTGAACATTTGTGAACAAACATTCCTTTCCATAGCTGTCGAGCCCATCAGACTTTTAAGTTGGCCACCGTGGGATTTTGAGAGCTTTTGACCATTATAAAGCAATGAATTGTCCATGAAAAACATTATATCGCTGTAAACAGGACCACGAGGTAAAAATTTGTTTGAACCTTGGTGTTCCAATATAGATATTCGATGTGCAAAGTTTCGGTCCCATCGGGTATTCAGTTCGTAATTGTTCGTGCTCATTTGTCATTTGACTTAATGCCGACAGCGTCTCTTTTAGGGTCATTATCACAAGAAGTATGGACTTAACTAAATAAATTTTACCGTAGTATTAGAGGCGGCGATCACAACATGCTACAAAAATTTCAAAAAGAAGCTGCATTTGTTTTTGTTTGTTTTTAATGTTCCATGTCTCGCACAACTGCATATTCTAAAGCAATTAAATGCCAAGCATAATCATTTTTAAAAATTCTAGAATTTAATAGCTACCCTTAAAAACGTGGAAAATCCTATATGTACACACAATGACATTGACGGAAGAACTGAAGTGTTACTCAAAAGCCCTTTTTTGGTTTGAACGGCAATTAAGATAACTGCTGCTAATGGGAACCAAACTGCCATTTTTTGGATGTGTGAATATTAGAGTGAGCGGAATTTAACTGCCATATAGTATTGTATGTAATAATTACAGTTAAACGGAAGGACAAAACCATAGCGGACCCAATTACTTGAATAGTATACTTTCCGAACAGGAAAAGCAATTACATTCACCAAAGACAGAAAAAACAATGAAGATAAATTATATAGAAAGTCCTGCGGTTTCAGCTTTCGGAAGAGTGTGTTGTATTCATTTCAATTTATGTATTTCGTTCTCCGTGTGAGTTCAGTCTTGCAGATATAGATCGGCAACACAACTTAAACAAGCAAAAAAGCGTAAGGTTCGGTCGTGCCGAACTTTTTATACCGTCCACCACAAAATGTTCTGAACTAAATCATGCCCATAATTTTAGGGGCAGATATTTTGTGACCAAGTATACCCCAAATGCCTATATAAGATCAGAAAATGAATCTAAAAATGTGCCGACCGGGCACCTTTATATTTTGGCTATATCAAAGTGTGGACCTATGTTGTTGTTGTAACAGTGTTTATTATTATGTTTTTATGTTCGTTCTTCTGTTCAATTTGGCTCTGGGTCTATCTCCAGTTCCAGGAAAGTGGCTGCTTCGATGGTATGTAACCACAGATCCACTGGAGTTAGATGAGTAGGTTTGGCTGGGCAGTTGAAACGGTGTTTTCTGTCGTGCGGGCCCATGCCGCATACTGGGCAGATGTCTTGCACGACCCTGCCCATTTCCAGACTTCGGGAAAAATGAGTGTGCAAAGCGACAAGTTGAGATCTTTAGTGAGATAATCCACTCCCGGCTTATCCAGCTGTTTCAGCATTACCATGGAGGTTCCATCAGGGCCCAACACTTTGGACGATTTAGCGTTCCTGATGGCATTAGCAACATCATCTATTGTAAACTGTGGTGGTTCTTCCTCGGCAGGAAGATATCTGATGCGTAATAATCTTCTCTTCGCCCTGTCACTCTCGGGGTGCTCGACAAACTGTCGATTGAAATAACTTGCGCACCTCGTCGTCCTATCTTCCCTTCTTCCAGGGTTCGAGAGTGACTTAACCATTGCCCACAATTCAACCATACCGGCTCCAATGTTGCAACTCTTCAGATGATTTAACCACTTGTTCCGCGTATGCTCGCCGATCAGCCTTTCAACTTCCAGTGTCAGCTCCCTGACTCTGGGGTCATTGGGGTTGGTTCGACGAAGCTCATTTGCTAATCCCGTCACCTCTGCTGGGAAGTTTGGTCTTACTTCGGGTATTCGACCAGCAGCGATATGGCGAGCGGTTGTAGCAGTGATGATGTCTCCGAACGTCCTTTCCGCTACCCGAACATCAGAAGGATTGGGCAGTTCTCTGAAGCGGTGATTGGAGAACTCTCTGAAACCCGGCCAATCAGATTTCTTACGATTGACGAATGTGCGACGTTCAGAGGTAATGAAATCGGGTGGTCTGCTAATGGAGACAATTATGGGGAGATGGTCTGATCCAAGGGAAATGACGGGTTGCCAGGTAACGTCATTTGTCAGACCAGGTGATACGATGGTTATGTCAGGCGAACTGTGGCACTCTCCTCTAATTCTTGTAGGGGCGTCCTCATTGACCGTGCAAAACGTAGAGCTATCAATCTGCTCAGCCAGCGCTGTACCTCTCTGGTCGTTTCCGAGGGCCGAATGCCACATCTCATGATGCGCATTAAAATCCCCCAGGACCAGACGATTATGACCTTGCAAGAGCGGGCTAATATCAGGATCGTAATCTGAGATACAGTTATATCTCGGACGTTCAGCAACTCTATCTCGGCATTTCCACACCTGACTGCTACTCCCATACATTCCATGTACGGGTCATCAGAGACAGGCTGAAGCGAGATAGGTCTGTAGTGGACAGACTGGTGCAATATGAAAGCTAATCCCCCACCTCCACTTCTGGTGCGATCCTTCCTTAGCACGTTGTAACCATCAAAACGTTGTAAGCTACAGTTGTTGTTGAGCTTGGTTTCTTGCACCGCAGCGACCTTAATATTCCTCCGACTCATGAAATCTACTATTTCCTCGATCTTACCTCGGAGTCCATTGCAATTAAATTGCAAAAAGGATGCATTTTCCGGGATTAGGACGACAACGGCTGGTGTTAAAATCTGCATGTGCGGTTGTTGTCGAGGGCACTGCGTGGGATTCTCTTGGTGGATAAATTTTGTGACCTTTGGGAACATCAAATGTAAAATTACAGACGGTTCGGTCAACCAATGTAGCTAAACTCTACAAAACACCAAAAATCTGGATGTACCGTTATATGGGGCTATACCAAAGCATGGACTTCTCTTGGCAATTTTTTGTGGAGATATTTGTGGCCACTACAAACTTCAAATTAAGACAAAATCCTCAAAATGCAGAAAAGTATCGTAATATGGGTGCTATAAAAAAGTAAAACTATCTTGACAATTTTTGATGGAGAAGTTTCGTGACCAATTGGAACCTCAAATATTAAAATATATGTGGTGCAAAAATATAGGTGAAATCTTCAAAATACCGAAAATAGGGAGTTACCGTTATAAGGTGGCTATTGACCGACATAGCCTATGTTCAAACTTGATCTGCCTTTGGGATTTTATTTAAATTTATTTCAGGTGGGTAGACGGACAACTCGGGATGATCGACAACAAATAAGGTCCGGGTATATAATTGTTCCTTTTTACTAGTCCATCGTTACGTATGTGAAATATTTATAGCTACCAAAAATTTAAATTTTATTGTATTCCTGCAGACAAGAACACCCCCAAGCCCTGAGCACGTAGGAATAGGGTCTGGTGAGGATCTTTACAATGTAATTACCAACGAACGACATTTCATTTTTATTTATAAAGATATAGCATTTTTAGGGAAATAGGGTATAGGGGAAATTCCCCGCCCCCTCAGAAATTCAAAAAAATTTGTTGCCCATTTAAACCGGGGGTCATCCCTGTACATTCCCGACAATTTCAGAAAAAATGGTTCAGTAGTTTTTGTAGAAAAGATAAAAATTGAAAATTGAAAAAAGTGAGCGTAAAATTGGGCGTGGTCAAATTCTCTTTATATAAAGATCTAAGTCGGGTTATGGCGACCAGTTCACAAAAAGAATTGTCCAAATCGGTCCAGCCGTTCTCAACTGATGTCATTACACGACATTTGATTTTTATTTATAAAGATATCGCGATGTATATTTCAATGTGATAAAGCAAGGACTTGCCCATGAAAACATTCTATCCCTGCAAACAGGAACTCAAGGATTACTGTCGGCAAAAAAGTTGCAAACGTTCGTCCAACAGTTTTTGAACTGCACTTAAGCGAACACTTTGGAGCTTTTTGAGGGCGCGATGATGTTTTCCAATATAGACCTTCGATGTGCACAGTTGCGGCCCAATCGGATATTTAATTCATAAGTTTTCATGTTCATCAGTCATTTGACTTAAAGCCGGGAGTATCTCTTAGATCTTTAAAGGTCATTATTTCAGGAAGTTTGAATTACCTCCAGAAACTTGTACAGCCGTATAACGGCTTCGAGCGTTTTCTTCTGATCTCATTCCGCAAACATGTTTTTCAAAAAATCATGCATATGATTGTAGAACTCGGGATTCTGAGTTATTTGATAGATGTGTCGTGAATGTAGTATCTTTTGTCACCTTCATGTATTCCTCATGGGACCATAGGACTTCTACAATGTTTTTCCAACTTATTCTATGATTCGCATCTAGTACCACTGCAAACAACAGTGCACAGCGGTCCCGCTTGTATGGGAAGTTGCGATAAAAATATGTCTAATCGTCGGATAAATCTGATTTTTTTAGTAAATGCTTAAAATAAGTAAAAAATACTTTAGCCAAAAAATCCTCAATATGGGTCCAGTTTTTCCTATAGCCCCCATATAACGGTACCACCCGATTTCAGGTATTTTGAAGCTTTTATCAATTGGCTATAACACTATGCAACACTGAAAATGCAAACAACTTCTGGTGTGCATTTTTGAAAGTACATATTTAGGCTATAAAAACCCTCGTAGGGTTTTGTCCTGTCATATCCAGTTCAGATTTTATGGCCTCATCTAAAACGGGCTAAATTTACACTTTTTTGCATTGATCAGGCCTTTATCTCAGAAACGAAAAGGAATTTGGTTTTGCTGTCTTTAGCAATATTGTAGCCCTAAACTAGTAGAACTTATCTTTTGAAAAAAAAAAACACATAAGAAAAACTCCATCTAGGGCATCAAAATCTATAAAATATGGAAAATTTTACATAATTGCTGAAATTCTGGTCAGTATCGCCTAAACGATTGGGAGTTGAACCAAGTATCCTAAACAATTCTTTAGAACATTCTGAAACTCTAAAATCCTTACTTCATGTTGTTTCAGCTGTATCTTGCGTCATATCTTTTACAACACGTATTTCCAACACAGTTCACACCAACAGTTTATTCTCGCATTTCGGATTTCACTACATTATTGAAATTTTTATTAAATCGTCGTTGAGAAATGTACTGAAAACAACGGGATAGAGGCATTTTACAACAATGACATGTTCTGAAGAGTTGTATATTACATTCCAGGGAATATTTTTCCAAAAGAAAATATTCAGAAAAAATTAACGGTTTTGGAGATACGGTGCGAAATGTATAAAATTTGTGGTATTTTTGCATATATTTTGAAATTTGAGGCAATAAATGTAGTTTTTCGAGTTTATTATTTCTCCAAATATTGTATTCTTGTCCTTATCTACAAATTTTCTTCAGAGGTCAGAAGAGGGTTCGCATTGATTTCAGAGATATAGCCCCGAATTTCTTTAAAAACTCAATATTTAACCATGTTTAGATGGGGCCATAAAATCCGAGCTGGATCTGACACAACAAAACCCAACTAGGGTATCTTGTCATTTGGGTCTGTACTTTAAAAAAATCCTCAGTTCGAATTGTTTGCACAATATCACCTTAAAAATGTTGCACAGTGTTATATTTCCCTAGTATACCCTTTACCGGGTTTTCATAGAATTATACAATACGTATGTATATGCATGTACATATATGGAGCTTATTCTATAGCTTTTAAATGCGAAACAAAATCATTTTTAACAATTCTTAAAATTTAATAGCTGAGCCCTATTCCACGAAACAACTTATCGCTTTTCATTTTGCACTTATCAAAAAGTAGTTTTTTTTGAAAAGTGATTTTTTTTTTGTTCCACAAAATTACTTTTCAATTTCCCTTGCACTTAGCAAACTTTTAGCACAGTTGTTGCGCTCTCTTAATTTTTCCGCCATCTTGGTAAGTCTCTCAGTTCTCTTGCAAAGTGTGAATGCTATTTGTTCCACGGAACGTTTTATCATCTTTGCATTATTTTTTACTTGGCAATAATAAATAAGACATGTAAAATTGAGACGAGAGAAAAGTATGAAAAGAAACTGATATTATTAAAAGTGAGTAATGAACAAATAAAACAAAATAAAGTACAATAAAATAAAATAAAACAAAATAATATAAAATTAAATTAAATTAAATTAAATTAAATTAAATTAAAAATAAAAATAAAAAATAAAATAAGATCAAAATAAATCAAAAGAAGTAAAATAAAATAAAAAATAAAACAATATAAAATGAAGTGAAATAAAATAAAATTAAGTGAAATAAAGTAAAATAAATTGAAATAAAATAAAGTAAAAAAAAAAAAATAAATAAAATAAAGTAACGTAAAGTAAAACAAAATAAAATTAAGTGAAATAAAATAAAATAATCTAAAATACAACAAAACAAAATAAAATGAAGTGAAATAAAAATAAAATAAAATACAATAAATTAAAATAAAGCGAAATAAAACAATTAAAAAAGCGTTAATAAAATATAAACAAAAAAAAAAAAAAAAAACAAAATAATATAAAATAAAACAAAATAATATAAAATAAAATTAAATTAAATAAAAAAATAAAAATAAAAAAATAAAATAAAATAAAATAAGATCAAAATAAATCAAAAGAAGTAAAATAAAATAAAAAATAAAAATAAAACAATATAAAATGAAGTGAAATAAAATAAAATTATGTGAAATAAAGTAAAATAAATTGAAATAAAATAAAGTAAAAAAATTAATCCATAATTAGTAAAAAAAAATAAATAAATAAATAAATAAAGTAAAACAAAATAAAATAGTCTAAAATACAATAAAACAAAATAAAATGAAGTGAAATAAAAATAAAATAAAATAAAATACAATAAATTAAAATAAAGCGAAATAAAACCAGTAAGGAAAGGATCAAAGTCGGGCGGGGCCGACTATATGATACCCTACACCACTGTGAATATGTAAAATATAAATCAGAGCTATATCCAGATCTAAACCGATTTTGATATAATTTGGCACATTTATTTCCAGACCGAATTCAGTCACACATTCCAAATATCATTGAAATCCGACTTATATAGCGTGTTTGGAGCAGCAAATACGCGAAATCGGCCGAAAATATATATGGGTGCTATATCCAAATCTGAACCGATTTCGATATAATTTGGCACATTTATTTCTAGACTGAATTCAGTCACACATTCCAAATTTCATCGAAATCGGAAATATATAGCGTGTTTGGTACGGAAAATACGTGAAATCGGCCGAAAATATATATGGGAGCTATGTCCAAATCTGAACCGATTTCGATATAATTTGGCACACTTATTTCTATACCAAATTCAGTCAAACATTCCAAATTTCATTAAAATCGGACGTATATAGCGTGATTGGTACATCACATACGAGAAATCGGGTGAACATATATATGGGAGCTATATCCAAATCTGAACCGATTTCGATATAATTTGGCACATTTATTTTTAGACCAAATTCAGTCACACATTCCAAATTTCATCGAAATCGGACATATATAGCGTGTGTGTTACAGAAAATACGTGAAATCGGCCGAAAATATATATGGGGGCTATACCAAAACTTGGACCGATATAGCCCATCTTCGAACTTGATCTTCCGACGGCTAAAAAAATGGTATTCCCCAATTTTTAGCGAAATCGGTCAACAAATGCGACCTGTACGTTGCGAACGGACGGACGGACGGACGGACGGACGGACGGACATGCATAAATCGACTCAGAAAGTGATTCTATGTATATCCCTAGAAGGAACTATGGGTCTATCTCGCTTCCTTTTGTATGTTACATACAAATGCACTAACACATAATACCCCTTACCACATAGTGGTGTAGGGTATAACAAGTAAATAGGTGTTAAGTTCGGTAGGGCCGAACTTTTTATACCCTCTACCTTGTGCTAACATAGAGTAATTAGTTTTCTTTCTCCACAAGGTGGAGAAGTTACTTATCAAATCGGACGGTACTGCTATATGATGGCTATAAGAAAACGTGGACCTATGTCCATAATTTTTGGTGGAGACGTTTCTTGGTGAGTGACTGAATTATACCTAATTCGGCCTGAAAATGTAGCTAATAACCCCAAAATAGCTGAAATTGAGCTGTATATGGGGGCTATAACAAAAGGTGGACCTATGTCGGTAAGTTTTGGAGTAGAAATTTCTCGGTCACTAGGAACCCTAAATGCCTAATTATAACTAATTCGTTCCGAAAATGTAGCTAAAAACCTTAAAATAGCTTAAATCGGACGGCACTGCTATATGGGGGCTATACCAAAGCTCATCTTCAAACTTGAACTAAGACACGTGTGTACAAAATTTCAGACGGACGGATATGGTTAAATCGACTTAGAATTTTACACTGATCAAACATATATGTATATACAGTCTGTCGCAAAAGTAAGTATACACCGTTGAAACCAAAATGTATTAGGGATCAATGTATAAATGGATCAGTTAGAAGTAGTTCATTAGACATTAGTAGTACATTAGACACTAGGGATACGAGAAGCATGTCCGATACTGCTAAAAGACCGGTAGGTCAGTATAACTGTAGGGCTTACAACGGACCTTGACGTTCTCCTACTATTTACTTTTGGTGGGAATATGAAAAGGGGCAACATTTGTGAGAAAATTAACTCAAAAGAAAAGTCCTTATGTGTAAGGATTAAGGATTATTACATGTTTTAAAAGGACAATGGCCTCAAAAATATGGGTTTACTTCAAGAAATTCCCGTTTTTTTTCAAACAGGACAAGTCGAAACTCGATCAAGATCACTCCATATTGAAACTTTAGAGCTTTTCTGAGCATTTCATGGCTTTAGAATTCATAAATAGGACATAACACCCGGATTTTTGTCGCTACAGTTGTTGTATTTGTAAATTACCAATTTTTGTGGATTTTACGATCCAGTGTACGTTGGACTTGTCACTATAAGTACTATAATTGCCATTAAAACCAATTAATATAGTCCTTATGATCTTAAGTAAAGATTAAGTTTCATTTTGTTAAAAAAAATCAAGAATTTTTTAAACAGTTCCACAGGGATTCTCCCTTGTATACTAACTTTTGCGATATAAATTTTGGTCTTTTTTGGATTCGAACCGTACATTTGCTAATGTATGCAAATATTGCGCACTTTTATTTGTTATTACCGAAGACGACCTTGGTTTCTCTCAAATAAAACTAATTGTTTGTTGTTTTCGATAAGTTATTGTGCTTTTTATCCCTAATACATTTTGGTTTCAACGGTGTATACTAACTTTTGCGACAGACTGTACCTTATATACCATATATATATGACAAACCTAATATACCCTCCATAGTATAATAAATAATAATAGTCTCTCAGTGTAAAATCGAGAAACATCAATTTGTGAGGTTGTTCGCAGGATGGAGGTTCCGTATGGGGTTGTTCGCAGGGTGGAATTTCGGAGAGTGAGAGTTCGAAGTAGTCTGACTGATTCAGAGGGGGTGGTTCGGAAGGTGGAAGTTCTAAAAAATCCTTACAATTTCTTGTCATAACCGTGTTTTCACTATTTCCGAACAAAATCTCCCGTCGCAACGTTTTTAAAACTTTACTTGCTTTAATAATTTACATTGGTAAAGAGAACGTTTACCTCGCAAATTTAAGGCAAACTTATCAAAATTTGATCTGCAAAATCAAAATGCAGAGTTTTCTGTGGAACGAAAGGGCAAATTTTTTTGCAAAATCTTATCAAAACACACTTTGCCGTTACAACTTTTCACTTAGCGGAAAGAACGTTTGTGGAACAGAAATCAAAAAGAGAGCTACATAAGGGTTCTGTGGAACGCCAAAATTTGAGAATTGTCAAAAATATTGCTAAGTGCAAAATGAAAAGTTGATAAGTTGTTTCGTGGAATAGGGCCCTGGTCTTAAAAAATGTGAAAAAAATCATACACAAGAAAACAATGACATTGACTGTTACTGAAATCTTTTTTTAGTTTGTACGGCAATTACGAAAAGGGCTGCTAATCGGTACCAAAACTTCAGTTTTGGCTATTTTGCGAATATTAGAGTGCGCGGAATTTAACTACGATAAATTTTTTCACCAAAGGCAGAAAAGAAATTGCACATAGATTATAGGAAAAATGCTACGATGCCAGGTTTCAGAAGAGTGATGAAGTATGTGTTGTATTAATTTCAATGTATTTACATATTTCGTTCTCCATATACATAAGTTCAGTCACGCATATCAAGATCGGCAACACAAGTGCTCTACAATACGATTAGGCTAAATTATGACAATTATTCATAGATCACTTCTTGCAAACACCAAGAATAGGTGAAGATGTCTTTGTTCCAGACTTCTATTTAGTTATTAAAACTTCTATTGGCGTTTGTAAATAAAACTAAAGCATTTTAGTGGTCATTCCGTACGTGACATCCTAGGCCATATCCTCAAGTGTTTTTTCAGTTAATATTAAAATATTTGCTTTTCACTTTAGTTTTGTCAATCGATTTCAGTTTTTTACTGAACTAAAGATTTACATGTCTATGTACATACATATATGTAAATCCTCCATACATACATGTGTATGTGTGTGTATAGATGATTTAAAAAAATCAGTTCTAGTGGGGCTTTTGCTTTCACATTGACGTTGTATGTTAGAGAAGAGGTTTTGGGCATTCATAAAAATTGTAGTACGAAAGTATGATGGTACGTGTAATAAGTTTATGTGTAAAAACAATTTCATTGAATATTCAATTCAATTCAAGTTTCTTTTTTTTCATAAACGTTATAAATAGTTATTACAGCAGGATTATTACAATAAAGACATTATTCAGCATGGTTTATATGAAAACCGTCAGCTGGAATTCAAGTGATTTATGATGACATTATATTTTTGTTTTCTTGATTATTCAATAATTAAATTCTTTTATTAAAGTATATCTATAGCTTTGAGCTTCTTTTAAGAATTTGCAGAAGTTAACCCAACAAAAATCTTCATCACCAATAAAGGGGACCGATATTTAGATCAAGATCTCTGTATATTCTATGTTCGCTTTGCATAGCTTTTTGAATGTGTAGTTTAAGAGATCTGTTTTTCATTTCCTCCAACAGTTTATGACTTGATTCTATCCAATATTGCTTGTCCATTTTGATATTTCTGCTGTCGACATTATGCTCTTGCAGTTGCTGCTTGAAATCTTTGAACCATGACAGGTTTTTATTTGATAGCTGGAGAGCAAGTATATGAGGCAGTCTGTGATTCTGGAGATCAAATAATACTTTGGCCAAATATTGCAAATGAAGAGAGTATGTGTAGATATATCCGGGTTCATATCTAGTCTCTAATGCGATTATATAATTCGGGGTATTTTCTGGTAGTCCCAATATTCTCTTAATGTAATATCGGTACAGTTTTTCTACATCCTCGAAATGAGAAACTCCCCATATCTGAGCTCCGTACCAATATATTGAGCGGAAAACAGCTAAAAAGAGTTTACATTTTGCTGCTAATTTTATCGAAGGTTTGGCGATAAAAGATTTCCAAGTAGAATTTATAGACATTTAGCTTGCTTCATCTTTTTTCATAAGTAGTAAATGTCATTTAGATATAGGGCAAATAGAATGGGGGAGAGTAGACATCCTTGTTTTACTCCTGTACTTGTGTCAAAATATTCAGATAGGTTCGTGCCGGACCACACAGCTGACTTCGTATTCTTATAAATCTCATCAACAAATGATACAATTTTTGAAGACAGGCCAATTTCATAGAGCTTGTATATTAGAAGGTCTCTTGGTACTCTGTCAAAGGCAGCCTTAAAGTCAACAAAAAAAGCATAAACCTTTTTATTTTCGTTGAACTTCAAATTAACTATTGCGGCAATGTTAAAAATGTTGTCGACTGTGGAATAACCCTTGCGGAAACCTGCCTGGTACTCATTTAATATTTGTCGTTCTTCAATCCAATTCGTTATTCTCCTGTTGATCATGCCAATCATAAGTTTTCCGACGCAGTTCATGAATGTGAATCCTCTATAGTTATTGAAATCAGCAGTATCCGCTTTCTTGTGTATAGGGAATATTATTCCGGTACGAAAAGCTGTATAGTCCTTACACCCATTCAAAATCCCTGTAAGACATTTGCACAATCGCTCTAAAAATAAATCTGTCGCATGGATAAAAAATTCGTACGGGATCCGGTCATCTCCTGGGGCCTTATTAGCCTTCAGAGTTCTTATTTGCCCCTTTTATTTCTTCGATTGTGAACTCTCCATCTAACATTAGATCCGTATTATTTGGGCGTGCATACATAATCGGCGCAGAGTTAACTATTGGATTCAACAGACATTCAAAATATGTTTTTAAATCCTCCACAGCGATACAACAGTTGGCATTTGGATTCACTTGTCTGATTTCTTTTGCCAGTTTCCACCAATCCTTACTGTCGGATGTGTTGTCTAACGTTATTTCCAAGCGTCTATAGTATTCTGCTTTGTTTTTGTAATTCCATGCTAATTTCGGTAAGAGATTGAAATTTTCCATCTTCCTGGGATTCGTATATGGCAAAGACAGCTTTAAGACACATGGAAAGTGATCTGACCATATTTCATCCTCTACTTGAAATGAGTTCAAGACATCTAATATTTCGGGAGTTACTGCACAGAAGTCGATCACGGAGCTTCCATTTTTGTTGACAAATGTAAATTTACCGTCCTCATCTCCCCTAGCTCGACCGTTCAAAATTACTAAACCATTATTGCTACAAAATTCTAAATATTTCTTTCCATTGGAGTTGATCGTTTTGTCTTTTGATTTTCGGACATTCTCGCTACTTTCGACATTGCATTTCAAAATTTCCAGATCTTCATTCTAATTTACCCCTCTTAAATACACCGGTAAAATTTCAAACTTAAATGCATTAAACTCGCAATGTACAATTATATGACTTCCTCGATTGTTGATTTCAAACTTGAGCCCATCGTTTTCCAATCCGTTTCTCACTCCAACTAATTGACCACCTATGCCTCTACCTCTAGCACTATTTCTCGTGGCCGCATTCCAAAAAATTCAACTCTTGCTGTTTTTCCTCAACATGCGTTTCCAGAAGTATGAAAATAGCAAATCTGCTTAAATATTCATAGAAACGGTGGTGAAGATTTTTGTTTGCTAAGCCATGAACGTTATATGCTACAATACTTAATTCGTAATTATTATTTCCTGATATACATTTGACATTTATATTATTATTATTTGTGTGTTTTTTATTCTTTTTATTTTCTTCTTGCAACTTACTTGCTTTTAATAGTTTTTTGAGTCTAATTTTGTTAATAATATATCATAGTTTATGTTTAAATTTTCAATAGAGTCGCCAAAAATATTTATTAAGACCTCCTCACCGCAACTTTGCCCACACATTATTTTGTTTTCAGAGCTCCAGTGAAATGATCTCCCATCGGTAACCAGTTGCTCGCCTCTTACGCCAATTCTTTTATCCTTTTTTAATTTGTTTAGCTCTTTTTTAAGTACCAACATCACTTTCTTCCTCTGTAACCGAATGCCACTCAGATCCCGTTCAAAGAATATCGATGTTCCGGTCAATAGCTTTGTGTTTCTAAGAACTTCGGACACAGTCTTCGCTGATTTTAGTTCAACCAGAACCGTAAGTTTGTCATTGGTCTCATGGATTTTTCTGACGTTCTCAATTTCCGTGTCAATATTCAGTTTTAGGTTGAACTGGAAGAGTTTGCTGACTGCACCGATCACTGAATTTGGTTTTGGCAAACCTCTTATTATTAACCTGGTTCTACCTAGCTGGTCCTCTATTCGTTGCAATCTTCTACTCCCTTCTTCCTTTTCCGCTCGCAATATTTTCAACTCAGTCCTCAATTCTTCGTTTTCGTTCGATAATCGCTTGATATCGTCTTTGACTACATCCATATTGTGTTTAATATCCTGTATGTCGGATTTTGTAGGTAGATTCTGCAATTAATCGTCAAGCAGCTTCGACATTGACTCATTCATAATTCTCATGAGTTCCATAGTGGTCATATTTCCCACCATGGAGGAATTATCTGGAGATGTTTCCATTAACTTCCGCTTTGCATTTTGTTCAGCCAGCCCCACTGTGGCTCTTTTTTAAGTACCAACATCACTTTCTTCCTCTGTAACCAAATGCCACTCAGATCCCGTTCAATGAATATCGATGTTCCGGTCAATAGCTTTGTGTTTCTAAGAACTTCGGACACAGTCTTCGCTGATTTTAGTTCAACCAGAACCGTAAGTTTGTCATTGGTCTCATGGATTTTTCTGACGTTCTCAATTTCCGTGTCAATATTCAGTTTTAGATTGAACTGGAAGAGTTTGCTGACTGCACCGATCACTGAATTTGGTTTTTGGCAAACCTCTTATTATTAACCTGGTTCTACCTAGCTGGTCCTCTATTCGTTGCAATCTTCTACTCCCTTCTTCCTTTTCCGCTCGCAATATTTTCAACTCTGCCCTTACATTTTCTTTTTCTACATCCATATTGTGTTTAATATCCTGTATGTCGGATTTTGTAGGTAGATTCTGCAATTAATCGTCAAGCAGCTTCGACATTGACTCATTCATAATTCTCATGAGTTCCATAGTGGTCATATTTCCCACCATGGAGGAATTATCTGGAGATGTTTCCATTAACTTCCGCTTTGCATTTTGTTCAGCCAGCCCCACTGTGCTTTGGTTTGGTTTTTGGTTTTGATATGGCAATTCTGTGTTACTTGTGTAGTGAGTTTTTTTTTTGATTTATTTATTCAAAATTTGGAGAATACTTTTAGGCATATACAGTATTCTTCTTCTTTCTGATAATGTACTTCGGAATGATAGCTTTCACCTGAGATTGTGGCAACACCACAAAAAGCCAATATTCGACAGAAAGAGTAAACATAGCACAGTGGTCCCACTTGTATGGAAAGGAGTGCCAAAAATAGTTGTAATCGAGCTACAGCCTCGAAATTTTAATCATGGTTTTATAAAGAGCCCAAAAAAGAGAAAAACAATTTTAATGAATGTAGGTCCACGTTTAGGTATAGCTCACATATAAACGTCCTTCCCGATATTCGGTATTTTGACGATTTTAGCCAAAATTTCCAATCGATTTGGCTGTAATTTTGCATTTTGTGTTTTGAAGGAACAACATACCTCCTTGCAACAAATGTTCATTATAAGTCCAAGTTTAGATATAGGTCCCATATAAACGTACCTCCCGATATTCGGTATTTTGACGATTTTAGCCAAATTATGTAACCGAGTTGGCTGTCATTTTGTATTTTGACTTCGGAGGGAACACCATACATCCGTGCAAAAAACATTGTATATAGGTCCACGTTTAGGTATAGCTCCCATATAAACGTACCTCCCGATATTCGGTATTTTGAGGATTTTAGCCAAATTTTCCAACCGATTTGGCTGTAATTTTGCATTTTGAGTTCTGAAGGAACAACATACCTCCTTACAAAAAATGTTCAATATAGGTCCACGTTTAGGTATAGCTCCCATATAAACGTAGCTCACGATTTTCGGAATTTTGGCGATTTTACAGGTGTGGTGTAAGGGAATAACTTACAGGGTGGCAGCTGGATCTCGTTTTATCGTAAACTAGAGACTTTCCCCTGTATTTAAAAAAAAATATGGACTTGCCCTAACGGGGCCAACATTAGTAAAAATCAAAATAAATTTATAGTAATGATATTAAAAATAGCACAAAAAGTCATTTAAAAAGAATTTATTTTAAGGAAGTTAGGAAACGAATTTTCAATTTGTTTTTTCGTAAAAACATAGTCAATGCCATCAACTATAAGTTTCATTTTGAAAATTGCACATTTACATGTTCAATTTATATAATTTTACTCATAAACTACGAATGCTTTGCAGATCTATATTTCGTTTTTAAGGCACCGCATACAAGTCTCAACTTCTTCGACTTAACTTGACATATTACCGCTATAAATTGGCAAAAATAATATGGGATATTAAAAATTTAATGTGTTTAGAGAATATTTCTTTCAATCGCAATCAAATTTGTCGCCATAAAATTTTCGATTTTTGTCCACGGGCGGAACCACAGTGCACAGCTGTTATTGTTTAGCAATTGTCAGAGCTCTTTCAGCATTTGAGTAGAAAACAAAACAAACACTTTCCAGTGGATTTTCTTTAAAATTTTAGTTTTTTAAATTGTTTTTCTTCTGTTCTATTGTGTTTAATCGATCTCCTTTCAACACTAAACGGTGACCGGTCACGGGATTTTTAAAATGTGATAAATCTAGTGTAAACAAGTCCGAACTTATGCGCAAAACAAAAGAAATTGTTTCAGCCTCGAACAAACAGACTGCGCCCGGTAAGAACTTTCACTCAATTGTTTACATTAAGCAATTTTCCTTGTGGCAATTGTCAGTTTATAGGAGAGAGAAGTGAGGCATATGGTAATCCTTTGCCTCTCAACACCCTCTCTCATCGACAAATTGACAATTGCCGCAAGGAAAATTGCTTAATGTAAATATGGACTTATTAATTAACAATTTGGGAAATTATTTTTAAATAACAAAATTGTTTTGCCGCTTCGCATTTAAGTAATATTGAAAACTGTCCTTTTCGATATGTATGATTTATAGTTTTTTGTTTAAATAGCCAAGTCAGAATTGATTTGCGTACAAGGGAGACATAACAAAAGTTCCAACAAAGCAGAATTTTGCTGGAGAGCTAGGGTTTGCCATTAGAAGCAATGTCCTAACAGCCTCCGTCAATCTCATGTGTGCAATATAAGAAATTCGTTATAAATTTAAAACATTTCTACAAGAATGGTTTAAAAAGTAGTCACTTCAAGAGTGTATAAGAGTCAAATTACACATATGGAGAAATGGAGTAGAGAATTTTCACAGCTTCAACATTTTCTTTAGTCCCATTTACATAGGACTCGCGGTTTCTAAGCAAAATCGTGAAAACCTAAAGAACCCCTAAAAATGTGAACTTAAATCGCGATTTATTTGAAAATCCCTCCGGCGATTTTTTTTGTTTCTTGATATTTCTCATCTATGAGCATTGTAGTTTCAGAATATGCAAAAACTTCCCAGGTGTAAGCACCTTCCATTTAAAATTGGTTAAGGTACACCGTGTATTTTCAAAAATTATATGTTGATTACTTCGAAAAGAAAGACAAAACTCATCGGATTGAAAGGGCTTCATTTCCAAAATTATTATCAAAATTATTGTGATTCCTATCCTGGCCGTATTATATCTGTATATAAATGATGTGTTTTTCGATATCTCTAGAAATGTTCGTTTTAGGAAAAAGGTTATAAATACCAAAATTGTAGAGAATTTTTTAAGAAAAATTCCGAAACCTTAAATATCCTTAAAAGTTGACCTTTTACCCTGAATAAATACTGTTGCTCGAATACTGTGTTCGTCCACCTTTAGATATTGTAATATTTCTTCGAATATTAGATGGTGGTGCTTGAAGCTCCACTCCTTCCGGTACCTCACCCACAAGAGTTCGAAAATACTCGCTAAAATGGTACGCGAATTTAATCCATAAAAAGGTTTTTATTTTTTTATTTACTTTACAAAATCACTTTATTATAAACCGACTTAAGAATACACAATAGAGAGTCAGTCTGTATTTTCTATTGTGTATTCACTTAAATTTATTATCGTATTTATATCATTTTTTTAATTGATGTATAAATATTTTAATTCAAAGTTGATTCTGATTGGCTAATATGCCCTAATTGCAAAATATGCACTTTGTAAAAATAATGCATTTTGATTTGATTTTATTGAACTATTGTTACCATTACAATAAATTGCAAAATTAGCAATTTATATTAAGAAAGACTTTTGATTGACTAAAATGCCATAAATTTTAATAAACAAAGAAAAATGCAATTTACCAAAGTTATTATTTAAATGTAATTTCTAAAAGGGAATGACCTGCTAATAATGCTTATGCATCAATTTCACAATTATTTGTTTTAAAAAAAGTAAAGTAAAAAAGTCATTATACGTAAATACCCCTCCCTTTAAAAAAGAATTCTCCTGAATTCTGTTATTCAATTAAAGTTTTATACTTTTATGTTTAATTAGTATGACAATAACTATTGTGACAACAATCAATAAATTTATAGTATTTTAATTTGTTTACGTTTTTACATTGTTTTCACGTTCTTCTATAATTTTTTCGAATGATATTTGATGACTACAATTTTTAAATATATTGTACTCTTTTATAGGTATTTCCCTTTGATATTCTTTATAATTTGATAAATAGTAATCTTTAATTCTTAATGAGCAATTATTGAAATTTATCAGAAAGTTTCCATGTAATATAGTGTTATTTGAATTGCAAGTATTATTATATACAAATTTTTAGAGTTTTTAACAAGTATTGTATCTATGTCTAATTGAATGATTCCTAATTTGTCTAATATAGATTCAATATTTGGTAAAGGGAAACTGTCGTCAATTGTTATTTCATTTAATTTTCTATAGTCTACTACAATTCTATACTTTCTTTTTACTGAATTATCTATTTTCTTCGGTACTACAATTAATGGGCTTGCATAACGTGAACTACTTTTCCCTATGATACCTCTTCCATTTCCTTAATTTGCCTTCTAACTTCTTCCACGTGTTCTGGTGGATATCTGTACAATTTAGCTTTAATTTGTTCTTCTGTTGTTGTTCTAATTTCATGTTTTATGTCCATGGTACTAGTTAATTTATCTCCTTCTTTGAAAAATATATGTTTGAATTTGTTAATAGTTTTCATAACTTCTACCAATTCTTCTGTGTTCAAATGTCCTAAATCTATTCTTCTCCAGTCAAAGTCTTATATTTCTAATGTACATATTTGAATATTTATACCCTATACCACACTGTGGAAAAGGGTATTATAAGTTTGTTTTGGTAAAAATTCATGTAACACCGCGAAATATTCGTCGGAGACCCCCAATGTGGTATACCATTCTTCATATCTCGACGAGATAAAGCGATTTTGAGATGTGTGTCCGTCTGTCCATTATAAATTGTAAACACGCTCCAGGCCGCAATTATGGACCGTCATGAAATTTTGTATGGAGGTCGGGTTCAGATCAGAATAGATCCCTATTCTTATTGGTGATGATCGTGAAATATTTAGCGGGTGAAATGGACCAAAAAACATAATATTTATCCAATTTTCTAGCGGCTCTGTAGGTCTCAATAATAGTCCGATCAACGCGTAATTTTAAATAAGGCAAGAGTATATCACAAAGGAGAAGCTCGCAATTTGAGATGGCGATCGGATAATATTTAGAGGGTTAAATGGACCACAACTTTTGTGTGAAAATTGTGAAAAATTTTAATATACAGCTTACAAAAAATTGTCGACATAGGTCCATGTTTTGTTATAGCCCCCATAAAACGGGACGTCCCGACTTTTAGTATTTTTGGGGGTTTCAGCTAATTTTTTTGACTGAACTATCCGTTATTTTACATTTGTAGTTACCAATGCTCATGAAATTTCTCCACAAAAAATCCTCAAAATGGGACTATGGTTTGGTATGGCCTCCATATAACTGTACCTCCCGATTTTCGGTATTTTGAGGGTTTCAGCTACATTTTTTTTTTTGCTGAACTACCCGTTATTCGATATATAAAGTTCGAAGTGGTCACGAAACTTCTCCAACACAATTTGTCAACGTAGGTCCATGTTTTGGCCCCCATATAAAGGTACCTCCCAATTTTTGATATTTATACCCTACACCACTATGTGGAAAGGGTATTATAAGTTTGTTTTGGTAAAAATTCATGTAACACCGCGAAATATTCGTCGGAGACCCCCAATGTGGTATACCAATCTTCATATCTCGGCGAGATAAAGCGATTTTGGGATGTGTGTCCGTCCGTCCGTCCGTCCGTGTGTCCGTCTGTCCATTATAAATTGTAATCAAACTCCAGGCCGCATTTATGGACCGATCGTCACGATATTTGGTATGGAGGTCGGTTTCACATCAGAATATATCGCTATTTTAATTGGTGATGATCGTGAAATATTTAGCGGGTGAAATGGACCAAAAACATAATTTTTATCCGATTTTGTAGCTGCTCTGTAGGTCGCAATAATAGTCCGATCGCCTCGAAATTTTAAATAAGGTAAGAGGATATGACAAAGAAGAAGCTTGCAATTTGAGATGGCGATCAGATAATATTTAGAGGGTTAAATGGACCACAACTTTTGTGTGAAAATTGTGAAAAATTTTAATATACAGCTTATATCTTAATTCCTGGAAGTGACATTCCGGACAAGTGAGATATACTTGAAAGTGGAACGCTTGACCTTTCAATTGATGCCAATTATGTTGGCAGCCTAATATATTCCGTTATTTGTTTTATATTGTAATAATAAACTCGCTAGAAGTCGCAATTATACATCAATAGTCACGAAATTTTGCACCGGGTAAGAGTATAGGTCGAAAAATATGCCTACAATTTTGAATGATGATCTGATATTCTTTTCCGGGTGAAATGGACCATTACTTGTGTATGAAAAATATAAAAATTGTATTTTTGGTCGATATTTTAATTCCTTGAGGACATATATATTTCGCAAAGTAGATTACATATTGGAAAAAACTACTGACCTTTCCTCTGGTGTAAATTGCAATAAAGTGTTTGCTGGATAACGGGCCTACTGCCTAATATATAATGGGTTCTGTGTAGAGAACCACATTTTTGTCCCATGCTACATATTGTCTCTCCAATAGTTTATGTAACACCACGAAATATTCGTATCTCGACGAGATAAAGCGATTTAGCGATGTGTCTCCGTCCATTAAAAATTGTAAACAAGCATAAGGCCGCAATTATGGACCGATTGTAACGATTTTTTTAATTAGTTTGGGTTCGGGCCAGATTAGAAATGATTAGTTTTTGCTGATGATCGTGAAATGTTCAGGGAATGAAATGGACCAAAACAAATTTAAAAACAAAATTTTAACCAATTTTGTAGCTGCTCTGTAGTTCAAAATAATAACCCGCAAAATTTTAAACAAAGTTTGAGTTTATGATGAAGAAGAAGCGTACAAACCAACGTGAAGATCCGATAATACTTAGCGGGTTAAATGGACTGAAACTTTTGTGTGAAATTGCTAAAAATTTCAATAATGTAGCGGTTAAACAACGGAAGTAGTAGTACTACATAAGTGGGTTTCATTACATTTTAGTTTGTGTGAACTAAATTTTCCCTTCCTGTTATTTTTTTAATTTTCCTTGTTGTTTCCACTTATTTCAAATTGATTTATTTCTTTTTCATTATTGCCATTTTGTCTACACTTCGTTAAATCCTGATTTGACCCTACTTGTGGAAAAGTAGTATTATTATTATTAGATTCTATATTATCAACAGTCGAAATTGCTTATAACGTCGTCGTTTATAACGTCATATCGCTTATAACGACGAAATCCAAAAGTCCCGAATTTCTGCCCTTTACATTCCACACAAATAAATATCGCTTATAACGTCGTCGCTTATAGCGTCATATCGGTTGTAACGTCGGTTTTTTGTGAAATATTTGAATTTTGTTATCGGTTATAACGTCGAATCATACGAAGAAGAAAAAATTCTCTCAATATTTTGTTGCATGTATATTTTTTCAAATTCAAACAACAACAAAATACCAAACATATGCGCAACATGTTCGAAGATGGGATTGGACAACTGAATTACGACTCATATGGAGGCGCACTCAAGTCAATAAAGCTTGAATTTTTGCCACCCAATGTCACATTTGTTTTCAACCCATGGACCAAGGTGTAAATATCCACTATCCTGGCAAGAATAGAAAAAGATCAAAGTACAAGATGAAGTGTGTTGGAAGCCGTGTTATTGTTAGATGAAGCGTGGACAAATGTAACGTCGCCTGCCATTGCTAATTGTTTTCATCATGCGAGATTGTCAATGGTCCTTTAAACGATTCTGAAGACATTTATCTTTATTCTAATTTCTCCCAGCACGTAGAAGATATTGATGAATAATTTGCCATTGATGGCACTGTTTTCAATGACAACATAATATTGGAAGATGACGACAATTCTAGCGAAGAAATTGAGGATACAATAGAACCAGAATTTCAATTACCGTCAGTGTCAGAGGCGTGTCTAGCTGTAGAAACATCAAAAATTTATTTACTCAGAAGATGTTACAAGCAAAGAATGTGTTTTAAACGACCCTTTCAAAACTCAGATCTGAATTAAATTTAAAGCTTATTTTGGAATTCAAAAGCCCAAACTGAAATAAGAGACTATTTTAAAGATAACCATATCCTATATTTACGTAATATATCTGCTGAAGAATGTACTTAATATCGTTACTTTTTATTATTTTGTTTTTAAGTCATTCATACGTACATATTTATACCCAAAAATCACTATACATAATATACTTTCACCGCTTTTATAAGTGTCGTTTATAACGACTATCGCTTATAGCGTCTGATTTTGGTCGGTCCCTTGACCGACGTTATAAGCGATTTCGACTGTATTTCCATTGGTTCAGCGTGGTCTTGCCAAGGTTGGTTCCTGCGAAATTGACCGGAATTTGGCCCTGGGTGCCCTACCTGTGCAAACCTTTACCTGAATTATTCTGATTTCTGTATCTTTGAAAATTTCTTGAATTTGATTGCTTGAGTTGGAGTATTCCCCCAATGGCTCAACTTCATTTATTACCCTCTATTACAGAGAGTAATGTTGAGCCATTGGGGGAATACTCCAACTCAAGCAATCAAGTGAGATCGAATCTTCAACAATAAACAAAACAAACAAAAAACAGCGTAGGCACGCGCAGGGGAACTTTGTTAAAAACAAAATTCCAACAACAACCTCACAGGCAACTGTGTTGATGTTCTTTTCAACTCACAGAATTCGATGAATTCTTAGTTGATACGTGCTGACATGTTGCAGAATATTTTGATTTTCTTTGGAAAAGCCGAAAAGTGAGTGTGATACTCATTCATATGGGAATAATAGACACTTAAAGAGTTCGGGTTTTCGCTAAAAAGACATCATTTCAAAAACTGAGAAGCCAATTGATAATTCCCTTCGCCGGGATGAAATCATGATATTGGTTCGTTTTGAAAAACATTACTATCTGTAATAGAGGGTAATAAATGAAGTCATTGGGGGAGCCATTGGGGGAATACTCCAACTCTAGCAATCAAATGAGATTGAATCTTCAACAATAAACAAAACAATTTCCTGAATTATTATTATTATTTTGATTTCTGGACCATTCTGGTTTGTTATGTCGTCCGTTTGAATTTCTGTTATAATTATTATGATTATTGTAGTAGTTAATATTATGATTTCTGTTGAAATTGTTATTATTATTGTAATTATTTCCTTGTCCCTTATTAGTTCAATTATAATTGTTTCCTTGATTTTTGTTTTTTATAAGAATTGTTATTATATTTAGTCGATTTATTTTTATATTCTTCTCTAATTCAAAAATCTTCAAAACGTCTTTTTGTCAATATTTTTAGTATGTCATTAATGTTTGTTTTTTCAACAATTATATCTAAAAGTGTTCCCTGTGTCATTTCTTTGATTGTGTTAACTAGTAGACTGTATATATTTGATAAGTCTATATAATGATCATCTTTGAAATAAATTATTATTTCGTCTGCCTTATGTTTAATATTCTGAATTTCAATAATAAGCACACTTACATTATTTACTTTTAAGTTTGATATCATCCTGTAAATATGGTGAGGTTCAACTGATGGTCTGTATCGTAGCTTCGGTGTCTCTCTTATAACTTCCTTTCATGACTTTATAAAAAATTAGTCTCACGGCTTCCTCTTTAAGCTCTTCATTGTTTATTGTTGAGAGTAGATATTCTACACTACAAAAAAATTCTGTTGACGGTTTTATCGCTGGTTCCAGTGAAGGTTGGGATGTGGTTGATTGCCTTCGTAATTGATTCCCTTGTATTGTTATACTGTTGAGTACTTTGTTGTAACTCTATGTATGCACTTCGCAATCTCTGGATCTGTTCGTCCTTTTGGTATATCACAGAATTTGTAATATCCGCAATTGTTTTCGCTAGATTTTCAGTATTCGAAGATATTAATTTAATTTCTAAGAATATTGGCTATAATAAGGATTTTTGGATCTTTTTGGTTGGAGAACCTCTATGCTGAAAGTGGTTAAAATAGATCTATGTTTTAATGCATATCGAGATATCGCCCTTTTTTAGACCCATTTTTCAAAAAGTATTTAGTGGACAAATCTGAATAAGGGTACCTATCTTAGCGATTGTGGACGTTTCGAATTATTGCTCATAGCGCAAAAGGAGAGTGTTTCTGAATGTGCCGAATTAGTCCATTAAGCAAGTGTATCTCACTATTATTATATTACGTCATCTAAAATTTGGACCAAGTCTCCAGCCATAGAGGCGGACTGGGCTAAATGCTTGTCTGACCCGGCTTTCATCCAAATAGACAGAAGTAGGAAAGATAAGAATTTTTAAGGAAGTTCGTTGTAATAATATATTAATCTGGTTTTTGAAAGTCTGTTAAGAAACCGATACCGTTTAATATTAGGAGGCAACAAGTTCCACAATCGAACAATTCGATTAAAAAAGGATTTTTATTAAATATTTATTTGTATCTGAGAGCTTCTAGAAGACGATAAAAATATATAATCAAATTAAAAAATTAATAGAGGTATCAGATTTCAGCAAACCTACCAAATGAAAACCCTACAAGCTGAAGGAAAAACTCTGAACAATTACACTGTGCAACAACCTAAAAAATGACAAGGAAAGTCGAGTAGATTATGAAAGTAGAGCTAAAAATATGAGACACTTGTATCGGCGTTTTTAAAGTTTACGTTGGAAAGTAACCAAAATAGGCGGGGCAAGTTCCGCCCATTTTTAATTTTTTCGAAATATTCGAGTTAAGATATCTTGGAATCCTTGAATTTTAGGTATATAGTGTCTTTGACAACTTTACTTAGGAGGGTGTGGAAAATATTTTTGTTAAAAATTTTAATCCTCTTGCGGTTCATCAAAGGGGTCGTTTTTATCCTTTTTTCGAAAATCTTTCAAAAACTCCTTAAAAATGTGATCGTATCAAATCCAAGTATCCTACAAAATTGTTCGCCATAAAATTTTACTATAGGTCTCAGATCGCCAAGAATCTCTAAAAATTAAAAACACGTTTTCGGGTTAAAGTCGGACTTCATCTGAGTTTATTCAAAACTGTCCCACAAAACATAATTTTAAAGAGATGATGTCAGGGACAAAAATATTCTTCGTCAAATTTCACCATGGGTCACCAAAGAAATAAAATGTCTGTTTACATTTTAAAGCATGAAAATATCAGTATCAATTTTGCTGAAAAAACATAAAAATAATTTCAATTTTTTTGATGAAATTTTGTTCCTTCTTTTTTCGACTTGATACGTGAAAGTATTATGAGACTTGGTTCTAGGTGAAAAGCGCCACAAATGTTTTAAAACCTGTTTAAATTGAACGCACAACATCTTTTGTAGAAATTTGTAACGAAAAACCATCAATAAAATATTTATATTGTTCAATCACAACGACAATCTGGATAAAAATTGTAAAATATGGCTGTAAATCCTGTATCGAAAACAAGGGCTGCTAAGAATGTTATACGTTATGGTTACATAATTCTTTTATTCAGAGACTCATATTGAAATTTCATTTGGAACATTTCTCTCTTTAACAATATTCCCAAAAAGTGAAGAATTTTGCTAGATTTTGATACAGTATGCAATTATGTAAAATTAACTGTCCAAAATAAAAACAAATAATTCCATCCTAATATATATAAAATTGTAATCTATTTTTTAAGAAAATAGTATACCTAGATATATGGTTTATTCTGAAACAAATAGTGAAATTTTGTGTAGAATTTGTCATCTTTTGACGCTTTTCACCTAGAACTAAGTCTCATATTACTTTCACGTATCAACTCGAAAAAAGAAGGAAAAAAATTTCATCAAAAAAATTGAAATTATTTTTATGTTTTTTCAGCAAAATTGATACTGATATTTTCATGCTTTAAAATGTAAACAGACATTTTATTTCTTTGGTGACCCATAGTGAAATTTGACGAAGAATATTTTTGTCTCTGACATCATCTCTCTAAAATTATGTTTTGTGGACAATTTTGAATAAACTCAGATGAAGTCCGACTTTAACCCGAAAACGTGTTTCTAATTTTTAGAGGTTCTTGGCGATTAGACAAGAGTTACAGATTTGGTGTATTCTGAGACCTATAGTAAAATTTTATGGCGAACAATTTTGTAGGATACTTGGATTTGATACGATCACATTTTTAAGAAGTTTTTGAAAGATTTTCGAAAAAAGGACAAAAACCACCCCTTTTATGAACCGCAAGAGGGTTAAAATTTTTAACAAAAGTATTTCCCACACCCTCCTAAGTAAAGTTGTCAAAGACACTATATACGAAAAATGCAAGGATTCCAAGATATTTTAACTCGAATATTTCGAAAAAATTAAAAATATACGAAAAATGCAAGGATTCCAAGATATTTTAACTCGAATATTTCGAAAAAATTATAAATGGGCGGAAATTGCGCCGCCTATTTTGGTTACTTTCCGACGTAAACTTTAAAAACGCCGATACACGTGTCTCATATTTTTAGCTCTAATTTGCTCGGTTTTTCCCATCATTTTGAAAAAAATTGAATTTTGTTGCACAGTGTTATTTCTGCAAACATCTACCATACGCAAATTTTAATATTTGACGGAAGCTGGACATAAAGTTGTTTATATTATTTCCGTGGTACCCAGTATTAGCTCAATACCATAAAGAATGTAAACAACAAAAATTTTTCGAAATAAATATATAATTGGTTTTCGATATATAGTCCACGAACACCCCATTTCATGCACTTCCCTTCCCACAATATTGAACTCGTCATATTTTTTGATACAGGATATCATAAACCTCAAAAATGAAGTAGCAAAGATGGAGTGTAATCATTAGTCCCGGGCCAAGGTAGAGTAATTTCATTGAAATTTTGACATTAAATCATGGAATTGCTGTAGTGGGGAATTCAACCTAAGAACACCTAATTTCATGAAATTTGTTAATGAAATTCACTCTAGTGTGGACCAGGACTTACGGAATTCTGAGTTCATTTATTTATTTTTTTTTTCTTGTGATACTGGAACGATATGGCATAAAGCCGTAATATAGAAAAATTTGAAAATTTCAAGCAAAAAGTTAAAAATTTTCGAACAAAAAAATCGAAATTATTTCTTACAAAATTTGTTAACGAAGTACATTTTCTGTACAGAAACTTCAGAAAATTTATGTTTTCATTTGAAATATCCAAACATAAAATTATTTTATGAGAAAGAAAAAGCTAATGATCTGTTACAGTAGCTAAAAAAATTTTTGGTCTACCAAACCATTTCGGGGGGGGGGGGGCAGGGCCCCCTGTGCCCCCCCCCCCCTGCGTACGTCCCTGGCTGTGGCTATATTTATGTTAACAAATAGGTAAAAATGGGTTGAAGCCAACGTGTCTTTTTTGTTTTCTCTTGATTTGTGAATAAACCAAACTTTTCCCGATTTTCCTGTCAAAGTAAAACTCGAAGCAAACTAAATAAGGGCCATCTCACTAATGTATTACTTTTCAAAATTTGATCTGCTTCTACCATTAAATGATGCTGATATTTTGAAGCCAGATTTACAGTGTTTTTTGACATTTTCTTCTAATTTCATTCCGCAAACAGGTTTTTCAAAAAATCGTATATAGGATTGTAGAACTCGCGATTCTGAGTTATTTGATATATGTGTCGTGAATGTAGTCTACACAGCTTCATAGAAATCTGCATCCAAATACGGAAATTTTGTGCGAACATTTTTCTAAAAATCATATTGATTGCACATTTTAGTTTTTTACGTTCCGGATCCAATAAATCATTGCATGTGAAAATCCATCTACTAAAACGCGAGTTACGAGAAATTCCAAAGTAGAAAAATCACCTAAAAATGTTTTTGAAAATATCGCGTA
Organism: Musca autumnalis; assembly: GCF_047663935.1. NCBI lineage: Eukaryota > Metazoa > Arthropoda > Insecta > Diptera > Muscidae > Musca > Musca autumnalis. Next base: position 162,959 of record NW_027411751.1, on the reverse strand, counting down.
TTTTATCGCGTTTTCTGCAGTTCGTTTCCGCTGCAATGAAACAACTAGTACAGCATCTTCGTTTTAGCGGAAACTGAGATTTGAAAACTTCACTGATAAGGGAGCTACATTCATTTTATCCCAAAAAAATAGTGTGTGATGCTACATCCACGGTTCTTGAGTGATCGTCTTCAAATAGATATATATCGATGTAGATTTTCATGGTGAACATTTAAATCAGATGCGGACAAAAATTGTATTCACTTTGCGCAAATTAGCGATATTTTATAGGTTTTTTAGTGCTAAGATGCAGCCGATGCTACATCTTAGCCTCCAAATTAAATTTCGAAAAATATATACAAATTAAAAGATATGGTCTTGCTGTACATGAAAATCACATGAGGACAAAATGATTTTGATAATTACGCGATTTACACGTATTTTAAAATGCATATAAATTAAAATGGGTTATGTGACCTCTATTTACATTTCAGAAGCCTTAATATATATACTCAGCAACCCAATTATCGTCCTCAATAGGAACGCTTTGATATGAATGTCTATAAAGCAAAATCCGTATATTTTAATGGGAGATTTAAGCAAAATGAAGGAAGTATTCCTATAGATTTTTCCAAAATTTTATACTACATAATGAATGTTTTCAAACAAAAAAATATTTTTTTAACCAAAATATGTGTTTATTTTGGCTGTGACATCGAAACTATAATACCAATCTGTATGATTATACCCTCAGCATTTATGCTAACGAGGGTATATACACTTTCATACGGCCAAAATGTGCCTCATCGAAATAATGGTTTAAGACGAAATGTGTTTCAGACAATTTGGAGTCGATTGAGCAATGTCCGTCCGTCTGTCTGTCTGGCTGGCTGGAGCGCACGATAACTCTCGAATGGATCAACCGATTCGGTCCAAAATTTTGCTTTCGTAATATTTTGCCCAAACTTAGTTTAAGTTCGAAGATGGGCTATATCGGTCCACTCCTTCCGGTACCTCCACCACAAAAGTTCGAAAATGTTCGGAAAATTTGTGCGCACGATAACTCCTGAAGAATGTAACCGATTTGATCCATACATTGCACATCGTAAAATATATACCGGACTTAGATGAGCTTCCAATATGGACTCAATCCGTCCACTCCTTCGGGTACTTCCCACACAAAATTTCGGAAAAGTTCAGATTAGGACCTGCTCTCAAATCGCTTTGATTTTCGTTGCAACAACTTGTATTCACTGCCCCCCATACGACGGTACAAGTTTCATCAGGGGCAAGTCCATACTTTCTGAAAAATTAGCCTGAAAATTTCAAAAAGCCCCTATGACAAATTAAAAAAGGAATAGAGGTATCCGATTTCAACAAACCGATCAAATGAAAACCCTACAAGCTGAAGGAACAAGTAAAAAAGTATGAGTCGGCTTTGCCGACAGAGATATACCCTCAGCCTGTGCAAATTGAAACACTTTTTTCACAAAAAAACTTATGTTCGTATGAACCGACAAAAATGTTGATTAGGATTAAAGTTCAAAAATTTTGCGGAAAAGGTACTTAAAGGAATGGACCGACATAAACCATGGGGGTGCCATAGGGGGTTTTTACACCCTTCGGGCTGTTTTCTCAAGAAGTATGGACTTGCCCCTGAAACAACTTTTACCATCGTAATTGAGGCAAAGAATGTAAGTTGCTTCAACAAAAATCGAAGTGATTCAATAGAGGTCTTAAAGTGAACTTATCCAAAATTTTGTGTGGGAGGTACGGGATGAGTGGACAAATATAGTCCATATTCGAACCTGATCTATATCTGGTAGATATTATGAGAATGCGTAAAGTATGGACCAAATCGGTCACTCCCATCAAGAGTTATCATGCGCACAATTTTTGCGAATATTTTTGAACTTTTGTGGGGTAGGTACCTGAAGGAGTGGACCGATATGGCTTATCTACGAACTTAAACTAAGTTTGGAAACAATATTACGAAGGCCAAATTTTGGCCGGAATCGGCATATCCGTTCGAGAATTATCTTGCGCTTCCACCCATAAGCATGGCATTGACAACAGAATCGGTTGTAACTTTGTATTTTGTATTTCCGGAGGCTAAGAAACATTTCTAATATAAAATGTTTATATAGGTCCACGTTTTGATATAGCCCCCGAAATCTCCCGATTTTCGGTATTTTGAAAGTTTTGGCCTCATTATCATGATAACAACGATTCAAGATGCGGCTCATAACCAGGCATACATTGTAAATATCGCCAACCACTTGAAAGTTCTCCGCTAGCCGCAGACTTCCTCTTTAATAGTATAAATCTGACATTATTGTCTGCCTTAAAAAAATTGCTGTGAATTATAGAAAACATGCACGATCAGGTGTTGGATTTATAGTAAGCCAGAGAATATGAGGCCTCGCCTCCATATTCACTCTGGTAGATTAAGGAATTGTCCGAGTCCTTCTTAAAAACATGTTGCTTTGCATCAGTCTTAAGTGCGGTCATGCTCCGACAACAAAGAGTAGAATATCAAATATTCATTCTACAAACGTCACCGAAGGAAAAATTTCGAGACTTCTCCCACATAGCAATGTATTTTATCGTCGGAATAGAATGACGCGTCGAACATACAGTATCGGACAAAACATTTGCAACTAATGCATAAAATTTATTTAAGCGCTAAAAAACTGTCCTGAGTAACTATATGCTAAAAACTGTTAAACTGCCAAACAAAAATTTCAAATGGTGCCTTTCGTGCAGCCCTCATAAAACGGCATATCCGCAAGATTACTCTTACAAGGAGACTCTGATTGGTCCAAATATTGCACATCGTATTATTTCATCTAGTTATGTATCAGGTTGGAATATGCACTATATCGGTTCCGTCCTTATGGTACCTCCCACACAAAATTTGGCAAAAGTGCACTGCAATAGCTTTTCTCTAATCGTTTTGATTTTTTTGATTACACTGTGCAAAATTTTTAAGGTGATCTTGTGCAAACAATTCGAACTAAGGATTTTTTGAAAGTACAGACCCAAACGACAAGAAACCCTAGATGGGTTTTGTTGCGTCAGATCCAGCTCGGTTTTTATGGCTCCATCTAAACATGGTTAAGTATTGAGTTTTTAAAGAAATTAGGGGCTATATCTCTGAAACCAGTGCGAATCTTCTTCTGAGCTCTGAAGCAAATTTGTAGATAAGGACAAGAAAACAATATTTGGAGAAATAATGAACTCGAAAAACTCCATTTATTGCCTCTAATTTCAAAATATATGCAAAAATACCACAATTTTTATACATTTCGCACCGTATCTCCAAAACCTCTGTCCCTTTGTTTTCAGTACATTTCTCAACGACGATTTAATAAAAATGTCAATAATGTAGTGAAATCCGAAATGCGAGGTAAACTGTTGCTGTGAACTGTGTTTAAAATACTTGTTGTAAAAGATATGATGCAAAATACCGCTGAAACAACATAAAGTAAGCATTTTAGAGTTGCAGAATGTTCTAAGGAATTGTTGAGAACTTTATTTGGAAGATTTTTGCAAAACGTTACTTGGTTCAACTACCAATACTTTAGCCGATACTGACCAGAATTTCAGCAATTATGTACAATTTTCCATATTTTATAGATTTTGATGCCCTAGATGGAGTTTTCAAAAGATAAGTTCTACTAGTTTAGGGCTACAATATTGCTAAAGACAGCAAGGCCAAATTCCTATTCGTTTTTGAGATAAAGGCCTGATAAATGCAAAAAAGTGTACATTAAGCCCGGTTTAGATGAGGCCATAAATTCCTGACAGGACAAACCCCTACTAGGGTTTTTGTAGTCTAAATATGTACTTTTAAAAAATGCATACTAGAAGTTGTTTGAATTTTCAGTGTTGCATAGTGTTATCAGGGTAAACTTTTAATTCGATATAACCATGTCGTCTGTCAGTCTGTTGAAATCAAGATACAGCTCGCAATTTTAAAGATAGAGCTTTGTAATTTGGTACGGTAGTTTCCATTACTCCTAGAATGTTTGGTATATAATGGGCTATATCGGTTCACGTGTTGATATAGAACGGTACCACCCGATTTTCGGTAATTTGAAGGTTTTAGCTTCATTATCACACCGAAATAGCTGAAATTGGGTACTTAGTCTTCGCTTGGGGTAGAAAACTTTCTCCCAGAATTTTGTCGGTATAGGTCCACGATAGAGCTTTGTAATTTGGTAGAGTAGTTTCCATTACTCCTAGGATGTTTGGTATATAATGGGCTATATCGGTTCACGTGTTGATATAGCCCCCATAGAACGGTACCACCCGATTTTCGGTACTTTGAAGGTTTTAGCTTCATTATCACACCGAAATAGCTGAAATTGGGTACTTAGTCTTCGCTGGGGGTAGAAAACTTTCTCCCAGAACTTTGTCGGTATAGGTCCACGTCATCATATAGCCCCCATAGAACGGTATCTCCCGATTTTCGGTATTTTGAAGGTTATGGACAAAATCATCAATCGAAATGCCTGAAATTTGGTATTTAGTCTTCGTTGGGGGTTTCCAACTTTTCGCTATTAATTTCTCGGTATAGGTCTACGCCTTCATATAGCCCCCACAGAACGGTAAGTGCCTAATAAAACTAAGATTAAAATATTCTGATTTTATTCATTATAGCTCTGTTCCTTTAGGTGCAAAATATCTTCGAGTTTTAACACTTTTTACTCGAAAAGTGTTCCAGAAATATATATGTTAGACATATGTTTGGATCCAAACAAATATATGTTTGGGACTGGTTGCAAACAAATATATGTTTTGATCCAAACATATTATGTTTGGGTGCAAACAAATATATGTTTGCAATATTTTGTAACATATCTCATTTTTTTTTTTTGGTACCAACATATTTTTTATGGTTGGAGAGAGGATATTTGTCAAAGAGCGTATCTACAGGTCTTTGGCTTATTTTATAATAAATAGCTGTGTGTATGGTGTAATGGTAGACGCAGAAGCGAAGACGGAAAGTTAAAAAAGATTGTTTTTGCTTTGGTGGTGTGTATACGGTATGCGGCATGTGTTTCATGATTTGTTGTTATAGTTGCGATTTTTTTTTCAAAAGCATTTATCTTTTGTGCAACTCACAGTTAACCAACCTAGCAAGCGAATAGTAAAAGAAAAAATGGTATGAATTATTATACCCTCAGCATTTATGCTAACGAGGGTATATGACGAAAAGTAAAAAAACAAGTAGGAAAAGCGTTAAGTTCGGTCAGCCCGAACTTATTATACCCTCCACCACAAATTTCAGTCATTTCGGTGGATTAATGTGGCCACAACCTTCAAAATACCGAAAATCTGAAGGTACTGTTCTATGGGGGCTATATGATGGCGTGGACCTATACCTACGAATTTCTGGCGGAAAGTTTTATACCCCAAACGAAGACTAAATACCAAATTTCAGCCATCTCGGTGTGATAATGAGGCCAAAACCTTCAAAATACCGAAAATCGGGAGATATCGGGGGCTATATCAAAACGTAGACCTATATAAACATTTTATATTAGAAATGTTTCTTAGCCTCTGGAAATACAAAGTTACAACCGATTCTGTTGTCAAATGGGACTAATACATTCAAAATATATTAAAATGACGCGTACTTTATATGGGGAGTTATATGGGTGTAATACCAAAAAGTGGACCTATATAAACCAACTTTGGTAAGAATGTTTTTGTCCTCTGGAGACACAAAATACCAAATTACAACCAATTCGGTGGTAAAATGGGACAAATTTTTTTAAAAATTCCTTAAAACGACGACGCGTCACGCGTCATTTTGTATGGGGGCTATACAAAAGCGTGGACCTACATAACCCGCTTTCAATACCAAAAGCCCTACGTACATATAATAGATTTTCCCAAAATTTCATCCACCTACGTCAATCCGTTCGGACGCTAGAGTGATTTCCACAGACGGACAGACGGACGGACATGGCTATATCGGTGTAGAATTGCACGCTGATCAAGAATATATATAGTTTGTGGGGTCTACAATAATTATTTCGAGTAGTTACAAACGTAGTGACAAACTTAATATACCCCCATCCTATGGTGGAGGGTATAAAAACAATCCGTTCGATGAAATATGTGTTAAAAAGGAGTGACACACGCATTTACAAGGGAGTGACACACGCTTTCCTTGCTGGTCTCTACAGGAAAATGTACATGTACCAAAGCCATCAGTTTGATGTTTCACTCTTTGGTAGATTTTTCACACTCCCGCTTTTCCATTTCTCTCTTTTTCCTGCGGAAAAGACGTTTCTCCTCACTCCTGTTGTCCCGATACCTCTCTCGTGGTTTTAGCTACCTTTTTTTAAAGAAACTTACAGCCTGTTTCTGTATGTCGATAACACTGTGCAACACGAAAATTATTAACCATATTCTGACACCGCAGTGTGATAGCCAAAAATGAGAAGACACGTGTCTCGCCGATTTTCCCTATCTCATCAACTTATATATAGGCCTCCAAAGTTTTTTTTTGTAGAAATAGTCATTTAGTCAGGACTATATCTTCCAAATTGTTAGAAAATTTCAATTTATCTCGGAGGCAAAGTTGTAGCTATTCTCTTAAAGAACAAAAATCGTGAACTCATATAATCCATCAAGTTTCATCCGCAAGGTCAAAATCGCCATGGTCAAATTTCTTTTAAAATTTTTCTCAAGTTATACAGCTATGAGACCGATCAAATTTGAAGCAAATAACCAACTACGAAAATGTACCTCAGATCTCAGTAAACATCTTTCTAGAATATACGAACCCTGAAGGAACAGGTCTTAGTGGTCAAAATAGCAAAACATTTGCGATTTTTATCCTCTTTTCTAGGATTCTGCTCCATAGATATTAAACCGTTCGAAATTCAAGAAAACAATTAACCACAATAGCGTAGCAAAGGCATCAATAAACAACTTTCTGGAATATGCGAAAAGTCTATGAACGGTTCTTAATGGTAAAAATAGCAAAAATCTTTTGAAAATATCTAATTTTTATACTTTTTTCTCCGACTCTGGTCCAAAGATACGCAACCACCCAAAAATTAAGTATACCGTCAACCACAAAAATGTACCTAAGATTTCATTGATTCGGGTTGTGTTTGTCAAATATCGGATTTTAGCCTGCACAAATTTAAATTTGGCCAAGAGGAACGGCACAAGTAAGCTCCTGATATATAAACATCAAGATGTTTTTACTTATCTGTTTTTGTTGTTTGACAAGATGTTTCCAATGACCGGAAACAGAAAGTTAAGATGTTGATGTAACTCAATTTCCTTTCATGTTGTGTGTCTTCTTGTTGACTTTTTACAACAAAACTGACCACTTTACAGTGGTTAGTGTTTGTATGTCCTTGCAAAAAATAACAAAAGTTGGCATTAACAACTTGAAACAGCTTTTAACAATTTGTAACATCCCTAACAAAAGTAACTTGTTGTCTTCTTTTCGCCCTGATTTTTGTCCTTTTGTACATTTTATTGTCTTGCTTCCCACACAAATGGGCTTTCCTTGTAATTCTTATTGTTGCTTACTTATTTGTCATTCCAGAAGAAATATGGAATTAAAACATGCCTTGTGGAAACACCCGAACACAAAAAGCGACGTATATGCATTTGACATTGTTTCATATGAAATTTTTGGTCGAAAATATCCTTGAGGCACTATTTCAGACTCAAACAGGGGTAAGTAATTGAATGTTTTAAATATTTGAAAACTTTCAATAAGGAAAGAAGTCATTGTTAAATGGAAAATAATGAAAAATATTAAATGAAATTTTGAAAACAAACGAATTTCTAAAGGCCTGGGTACATAAGCTGCTTTGCCTGGTTGCCTTGCTTTTCTGCTTCATTTTTGACATAATAAAAATAAAAGAATAAAGGAGGCCGACAAAATTTCAAACTGGGTGTCCCTTTTCTTTTTTATTATTTTATCAGAAGCAAGCAAGGTAACCAGGCGAAGCAGCTTATGTACGTAGGCATTAAGGTCTTGACCTAATTAAAGACCTAAGTCAGAATCATGAGATTCGAGTTGAGTTCAATTTACTGTACAATATTCAAAATTTTTAGAATTTGAAGTCCATTTTCAGAAAAATTTTTGGAAGAAACAAGTGAGAAAGGCGTTAAGTTCGGCCGGGCCGAACTTCTTATACCCTCCACCACGATGTGTATTCAAGTAAATATTAACAATTAGTTTCCTATCGTTTATGAAAGGAAAGAAGCAAAATATCTTCACAGACACCCCAAAATAACTCGAAGTCTCTTTATTTTTTCCATTCCAATTATATTTGCCAGTATTAAACAATATATAATTCGGTCCGAAAATGTATCTTTGAACTCCAAAATACCTAAAATCGGGGGTACCGTTATATGAAAGTTCTATCAAGAAGTGGACCTATGCCCACAATTTTTTGTGAGCAAGTTTTTTGACAACTAGGAACCCTAAATGTAAAACTATAGCAACTTCGTTCCGAAAATATATTTAAAAACTCTAAAATCCCTAAAATCGGGCAGTAACGTTATATGGGGCTACACCAAAACGTGGACCTACAGTATCGGCCAAAACTAAAGCACCCCCTCAGTAAATTTTTTTGAAATGATAATTTTTTTATGAAAACTAAATTATAAATTTATTTTTTATTTTTCTTTTTATTTATTTATATCTTTATAATTGAAAAATACAAAAATAAGGAGATCAGAATCTAATAAACAAAAGTTAAAATTCAAAAAACATTTTAGGTCGCAAATATAAGCGGACAAAACTAAAGCACCCCCCATTTGAGGAACAGCAAATACTATTGAAATCAATATTTCGTTGCTTATCCTCTATTCTGGATGACACAATCACATCTTTTAGGCATAAAGGATACTAAATTATTAATTATTGCAGACGAAATAATCGGGTTTCGGAAAATTTAGCTTAAATCCTCAAAAGACTGAAAATCGGAAGGTACCGTTATATGGAGGCTATACCCGAACGTGGACCCAGGTCCACGATTTTTGGTGAATATGTTTTGTGACCACTAGGAACCCTAAGTACCAAATTACAGCTAATTTAGTGGGAAAATGTGGCTTAAATATCCGAAATACCGAAGATCGGAAGGTACCGCTATAAGGGGGCTATACCAAAACATTAGCCGATATTGTTCATATTCATCCAAAAATGATGCTACAGCATTCTCTGGTCAAATACTAAATCCCTTAGGTTTAAAAATTAGCAATAGAACGAATTGCAAAAGAACGATAGACGCCGGCTTATTCAGTCGACGACCAGCAAAAAACCTTCCGCCTCCATGTTTTACAGCGTCTTTGCAATATTTAGGATTTAACGGTTGCCCATTCGGTCCAAGCCTTTTACCATCTGAATACTTTAAATTAAACATATTTTCATCGGAAAACAGTTCAAATGGGTCTAGGCGAATGCCAGTCTGGCTCCTTCATTTTTAGTCGATATGAAAGGTTTTTTTTGCTAAAAGAAATAAATAAAAGAATAAAGGAGGCCGACAAAATTTCAAACTGGTTGTCCTTTTCTTTTTATTCTTTTATCAGAAGCAAGCAAGGTAACCAGGCGAAGCAGCTTATGTACGTAGGCCTTAAGGTCTTTACCTAATTAAAGACCTAAGTCAGAATCATGAGATTCGAGTTGAGTTCAATTTACTGCACAATATTCAACATTTTTAGAATTTGAAGTCAATTTTAAGAAAATTTTTAGGAAGAAACAAGTGAAAACGGCGTTAAGTTCGGCCAGGCCCAACTTCTTATACCCTCCACCACGATGTGTATTCAAGTAAATATTAACAATTAGTTTCCTATCGTTTATGAAAGGAAAGAAGCATAATATCTTCACTAATAATAAATTCTTCCTTTAAAAGAGTCACCATGTGACGTCATTGTTGTTCTTTCCAAAACATGTGTCAATATTTACAATTTTTCGAATTAAACTTTTGTATCCTCTGGCAACCCACAATACGTCTGTCCTTGAACTCGATAACTATATCCTCAGAATTTATTCTAACGAGGGTATATACACATTTATACGGGCAAAATGTGCCTCATTAAAATAACCCAGCCAGCATTTTTTGAATATTTTAATCAAATTCGAGTCCTTCCTTTTTCATCACATTATCTTCATTCTGAAAAATCTCATCTTGTGGTACTTTCACTACGGTTCAAGAAATAAAGGACGAAAAGGACATGAAAGGAATTGAGTTAGAAGAATGAAATGTTCTACAAAAATATTCGCCAATCGATTTGACTGAAGACATGCCACCTCAAAACGTAGCTAAAACAACGCCAAACAGAGATATGGAGCTTTTTTTCAAGTATTGTAGGGAAAAAATCAAAAAATTCATCGCGCGATATCTCAGAAACTTGACCTATGGCGAAAATTTCCTTGTGGGTTATTAATATATTCATCAAGGGCTTTCATCTCCAAATGAATTTTTCCACACCCCAAAAATGCTGCTGCACAGTGTTATTGGAAATTAAAAAACCAAAAATTTTTTCACATTTGATTGAATTTTTTGGAAAACATGAATGAAAACTCGTTAGATTTTCAATTTGAATGTTTCCATTTCATTCCACTAAATGCATAATTTCTCGCAGAATGTAGAATTCTTGCAGAAAGGTTTGAGGTCGCTGGAAATTCATTGAAAAAGAAGAAGCTGTTTCAATCTCTTGTTTTTGAAATCAAAACACATGTTTATTAGGGTTTTATTTTTTCAAACTAATCAAAATACCAAACCATATTAGCAAATGTTGTACCGCCTCTATAAGCGGAGTTTAGTGTGCGATACGTTGTTCGGACTTGGAAGAGGTTACATGTCATTTATATGAAGAAGTCTTTATGGGAAATAGTTTTTTTCTGATGAATATATTTTTTCTTCAAAAAATATATATCCCTAATATACATCCAACATAGAAATAAATATATAAAATGTCGTATTTAATTTGACAGTAGCATTACAGCCCAGTTCAGTCAGCTGGGTATTGCTGCTACATTTTCTTGTTCTATCATGACTCTTAATATTATACGTTACATTTATATCAAAATTTTGTAGAAAGTGTATATGAGAATTATTTACAACCAAACAAAAGTAAAACAAAACAATCAGTTTTTAATCACCTAACTGTTCAAAATATGATCAGAAGATACATAATTATAATCACTTTTCAAACACCTGCATGACCCTTTTTTGATTAAGCGTTTTTCAATCTTCATGAAGATCAAAATGTGACAATAAATAACGAAAAAGTAGTCACATCTTAAACGCCTCTATGCTTTATTTGTGATTGCTACGCATTTGTTGTTGTATTTTAAATTGAACTCTTTTTAATCATTACAGGGAGCCAATGTAGAGTCGCTTTCTGATCATACAAGCGACTTAATCAGTTTTTGATCACCAAAAGGTCTCTAAAAGACTCCGCAATGTGATTTTTGAAAAGCAATCTTCCAAATGCTATCTGGGATCTTCCAAATGCTAGCTGGGTGATCACCAAAAGGACTCTAAAAAGACTCTGCAATGTGATTTTTGAAAAAGCAATCTTCCAAATGCTAACTGGGAATGGCTTTAGAGTAGGGCTCTTCAAAGGGCGCCCCTCTGCTGTCGGCGTGTGTTAATTTGCTCACTCACGCAATTAAAAAGGAAAAACTGAAAAAAACGTGTACCAACGTAATGGGGACCTTGAGAGCAACCTGTTGCAAGAAAAATTGACGTATACACAATGTAATTGATATTTAAAACCAAGTGACTTTATAAAATTCGGTTATATAAACGTACGGGTGACGTAGGGGATGGAAGATACCAAGGAATGGTCCTGACCGGTTTTAACATGGCAAAGTTCAGTATTTATCTTGGTCCCTCTTTCATCTCAAGTGGACACTGACCTCACCGTGGTGTCACCTGGGGAACTGCCTTTAACACACGTTAAAGGTAGTTAGCTATCATGTGCCGCGCGTTCACCCATAAGAACGTTAAATACTTGGGTTTGAGCGTCGGGTTAGTAACCCTCCCCTAGAAAAAGCGAAAGAAAAGAAAAACGAACCCCTCCAAAGTTGACGAACCTCGCAAACGTTTTAAGGACGTTTAAGACCTGCGAATCTGCACCTGGAATGTTCGCACTCTTTATAGAGAAGGTGCAGTCATCGCATTGGCAGACGTACTTGAAAAGTGCAAGGCCGATATTACTGCCATACTGGAAATACGATGGATTGGGAAAGGCGTCACAACAACACCTAAAGGTGACGCACTGTATTATAGCTGCCATGATGTAAAGCATGAGCTTGGTTGCGGATTTGTAGTTAGTCGGAGACTAAAACATCTGTTACCCAGCTTCACCCTAGTGAATGAAAGACTTGCTGCAATTCGAATAAAAGCTAAATTCTTCAACATCAGCATTATTTGCGTTCATGCTCCCACTGAAGAAAAGGACGAACGTACTAAAGGTATATTTTACGAGCGCTTAGAAGAAACATATGACCGTTGCCCTGCCAATGACATTAAAATTTTTCTAGGCGATTTTAATGTCAAAATTGGAAATGAGAACATCTTTGGCCCAACAGTCGGGAATTTCTGTCTCCACAGTGAAACATCTGACAATGGTATGAAGCTGATAGACTTTGCAGCTGCAAAAAACATGGTAGTTAGCAGTACCAGATTTAATCATCTCGATATTCATATGGGCACCTGGCTGTCTCCAGATCAAAGAACAAGTAATCAAATTGACCATGTTGTGATAGATGGAAGACATTCATCGAGCGTGTAGGATGTACGATCGTTCCGAGGCGCAAACATTGATTCGGACCACTACCTCGTTGCAGCAAAGGTACGTACTACGTACCAGATTAAACGTAGCAAACAAAGTGCAAACAGACACAACAAGGAAGTTGGACATCGGTAAGCTGCAATCACAAAAGATAGCCACAGAATATTCCACTCAACTGGCCAAACTGCTTAATCAAAGCACTCCTCGTCCCGATAACATATCAGGACAATGGCAAAACATTGCCAGATATACCAGAGATCTTCACCAAGGAATCCATGGTATGACCAGGAGTGTCGTGCTGCTACCGAAGAAATTCCGGCATATAGGGCTACTTTACAATCAGTAGCAACGCGTAGCGCCCGAAAGAGGTATCGGGAGAAAAGGAGAGAGGAGAAACGTCTTTTCCGCAGGAAAAAGAGAGAGATGGAAAAGCGGGAGTGTGAACAAATCGAGATGTACAGGAGACAGAATGAAGTCCGAAAATTCGACCAAAGAGTGAAACATCAAACAATCCTCCTGTAGAGACCAGCAAGGTAATCTGGTAACTGATACAGATAGTGTGCTCAGGATAAGGAAAGAGCAGTTTTCCAAACTGTTGGTATCCAATAGTAGCGAAGTCGACGAAGATACCACAGATCTAATCCCAGAAGATGGTATTGAATATATACCACCCGGACAAGATGAGGTAAAGACAGCAATAAACCGGCTGAAGAATAATAAGGCAGCAGGAGCTGATGGCTTACCAGCCGATCTGTTCAAAACCGGAGGCGACACGCTGATAAGGTGTATGCATCAGCTAGTTAGCTCCATCTGGCAGGAAGAACGCGTACCCGACGATTGGAACCTGAGCATCCTGTGTTCCGTCCGTAAGAAAGGAGATACGACTTTATGCTCCAGCTATAGGGGCATACGTCTTCTCCCTATCGCCTACAAGATAGTGTCAGGGATATTGTGCGAAAGACTAAAGTCGATGGTCAACGAAATAATTGGACCATACCAATGCGAGTTTAGACCTGGCAAGTCCACCATTGACCAGATATTTACCCTGCGGCAAATCCTCGAGAAGACCCAAGAGATGCAGATCGACATCTACCACGTTTTTGTCGATTATAAAGCAGCCTTCGACAGTCCGCTACGTTCAAAGGTATTCCAAGCAATGTCTGAATATGGTATCCCCGCAAAGCGCATTCGGCTTTGTAAAATTACTCTAACTGACATAAGATCTTCAGTTAAAATAGGAGAGAACCTCTCCGAAGAGTACCAAAAGAGGTTTCAGGCAAGGAGACAGCCTTTCGTGTGATCTTTTGAACATTCTGCTAGAAAAGGTTTTACGAGAGGCAAACGTCAAAAGATGATATAGACATCATGGGACAATCAGTAAAAGAAGCACCTTTATGAAGGTCGAAGGAGAATCTGCTAAAGTGGGTCTGGCTGTAAAAGGGTGAGAAGACCAAGCTGATGGTGTCGACGCGCTATGCGTCTATTGAGATCGGACCAACTGTTGAAGTTGGTTCCTATAATTTTGAGGTAGTAAAAGACTTCGTCTACCTCGGCACCTCCGTAAACACAACAAACGACATCAGTTGTGAAATAATAAGAAGAATTGTATTGGCCAACAGATGCTACTTTGGCTTAAGTAAGCACTTTAAAAACAAAGCCACAACTCGTCAAACAAAAATAACGCTTTACAAAACACGGATACTGCCCGTGCTTATGTATGGTTCCGAAATCTGGGTACTTGCGCAAGCAGATAAAGCAGTGCTTGGCGTGTTTGAGAGAAAAATTCTTCGAAAGATCTACGGACCGACCTGCGTCGACGGTTAATATCGACGTCGTATGAACCACGAGCTGTATCTGCTATACAACGACATCAATATATGTAGTTAAACGTATCGAGATGCAGCGATTGCGTTGGCTAGGGCATATAATAAGAATGAGCGATGATGAACCCGCTAAAAAGGCGTATAAATTCGAGCCACATGGCGGTGCACGCAGAATTGGCAGGCCAAAGAATAGATGGCGCACACAAGTGGATGAAGAAAGACAAGGCCCGGTATTCCAAAAATTTTCTCAGTTCGGTCTATGGGACAAATGTTCTGTAAAGGGCCAGATAAGTAAGTAAGTAAGTTAGTTTATAAAAATGAGTTTTTTTCAGAATGGCGCAAGTATGCGCAATATATTATGATTGGATCTGATGTTGGAGACTTCAGAGCATAAATCACCAAAAGTAGTTAAGGTCCGCAAACGATCGCATCATGCACCTTTTTACTTTTGCAATTTGAGTTATCTTAAAAATTGTCATTATGGCTAAGTTCAATCGACTGCTGTGTTCAATTGGTTAACCGCAGAAAGTTGCGGATGATCATAACGAATGCGGAAAAGGGTCAGTTTACTGCTTACCAACAGTTTGTTTTTAAAAACGCATTTTAGTATTTTAAGTTTTGAGCAACTTTAGGCCTATGTTTACCGTATGTGCGTTGTCCGGATAAACGAGTGTCCGGATTATCAGGACTATTCTGTATTTATGCAGCTGTATGTTTGATTCTTTAATGGCAAACTATGTAAACACTTTGGTTGAGTTGAAAATAAAAACTACATAGCTTATATCGACACCTCCAAATAATAGTATGCTAAGTCTAAAAAGTGAGTTTTGCAGGAGAAGCTCTCAAAGTTTGGACATTTTTTTGAACTTCAGTACTATGCTAAGTAAATATTTGTTAATAACTTCTGTTCGGATTGACCGATCATTACCAAAATTAGACAGAATTTAAGTTAAAGGACGTTCGACACCTCCAAATAATAGTTTGCTAATTCTGAAAAGCGAGTTTCGCAGGACAAGCTCTAAAAGTTTGGAAATTTCTTTGACCTTCAGAACTATATATATATATATATATATATATATATATATATATATATATATATATATATATATATATATATATATATGTCCTTTATTTACATCAGTATATCTTACATAAAAAAATTGCATTAATTACATAAAAAACAGATGTAAAAAGTTCAGGTAGAACATAGGGCATCGACAAGCTCTCTCCATCTCCTTCTATCATTGGCCAGATGTTTTGCCTGGCCCCAGGATATATGGGCTGATTCAAGCTCTCTTTTTGTACAACGGATCCATGTGTTTCTTGGGCGACCTCTCTTACGTTGTCCTTGCGGATTCCAGTCTAGAACTGTTCTGGCGATGTCACTGTGCGGTCGCCGAAAGATGTGGCCTATCCAAGTCCATTTCCTCCTTCGAATTTCTACCTCGACAGGGCTACAACTGGTTCGGAGTAGTAGTTCCGAATTTGATATTTTATTAGGCCAGAAGATTCTTAGAAGTTGGCGTAGGCACCGATTGATAAATACTTGGAGCTTTCTAGTGGTCGCTTGCGTAAAACTCCAAGTCGTACAACCATACAGTAGAATAGATTTGACACTGCAGTTAAATATCCTAATTTTCGTTGTGATTGATATGGCACTACACCTCCAGACTTTATTGAGTGATTGGAACGCATTTCTAGCTTTGTTAATACGATCGTTGATATCTGCTTCTGATCCGCCTTCAGTACTATGCTAGGTAAATATTTGTTAATAACTTCTGTTCGGATTGTCCGATCATTACCAAAATTTGACAGAATTTAAGTTAAAGGACGTTAAATATAAAAATGTAAAGAACTTGAAAACATGCTAAGTCGACTTAGCATACTATTATTTGGAGGCGTCGATATTATGTTACCACCATTGTAAAGGTAACTGTTTACTAACTATTCGTAAATTCACAATAATTGCACAGGTTTCAGGGGAAATTCATAGATGTTAAAGTGAATTCAATGTTTAATTTTTATGATACAAAAAAGTTATTTAAGTTATTTAAGTAGATGTTGAAAACAAGGGAAAGGTAACCAAACTTCCATGGTACAAGTAAACAAGGCAATGCGTAGCAACGTGCTTATCTCAACTTTATTAAATTTGTAGGTCATGTTCTTTCAAATAAGTACACACAATTTGCTTTTGCGTGTTAGGGTCTTAAAAAAACTGTAGGAAGAATGAGTGAAATTTTGCTTCTTAAGCACTAAAATAACCTTTATTCTCTTAAAATATTGAGAACAGACTACATAAAAATTATATATTTGGAAAAAATATGTTTTCTTTTAGGATATAGGTGGCGTTTTTTATTGGCATAGCTGTTGAATTTTTTAATATACTCGTGCTAAACCCCTCTGCATAAGCTTTTGACCAGTAAAATTAAAAATATTACAGGCAAAATTTCAAAAAATAAAAAATAGGCTGAGCCCGGCTGGGATTTGAACCCACGTCCTTGAAAACATATCAAAAAAATGTTGACACGGCGTGTTAGCGTTCAAAGCCAAAACTCATAACTTCAAAGGCATCGCAAAAAGCGGTTGTTGTGAAGAAAATACATTTCAAAACGGCCAAATATCCGTTAATGTATAAAAACACATTTGCATTTGAAAAACGATAAGTTCTAGGACAGAGAAGCCATTACATAGTCGATACGTCCGAAGATTTGCTTTACCACCAATGAAACCAGGTAACGTAATTTGGTGACTATGTGGGTTCGAGTCCATGGCTTTCCTTTTTCACTTGCAAATAATTTCAGATCATTAAGCTTAACTCTAAACGAGAAAATTAATAAAATCATTAAAAAAATGATCTTCGCCCCAACAGGCAAAATTTCAAAAAATAAAAAATAGGCTGAGCCCGGCTGGGATTTGAACCCACGTCCTTGAAAACATATCAAAAAAATGTTGACACGGCGTGTTAGCGTTCAAAGCCAAAACTCATAACTTCAAAGGCATCGCAAAAAGCGGTTGTTGTGAAGAAAATACATTTCAAAACGGCCAAATATCCGTTAATGTATAAAAACACATTTGCATTTGAAAAACGATAAGTTCTAGGACAGAGAAGCCATTACATAGTCGATACGTCCGAAGATTTGCTTTACCACCAATGAAACCAGGTAACGTAATTTGGTGACTATGTGGGTTCGAGTCCATGGCTTTCCTTTTTCACTTGCAAATAATTTCAGATCATTAAGCTTAACTCTAAACGAGAAAATTAATAAAATCATTAAAAAAATGATCTTCGCCCAACAGGCAAAATTTCAAAAAATAAAAAATAGGCTGAGCCCGGCTGGGATTTGAACCCACGTCCTTGAAAACATATCAAAAAAATGTTGACACGGCGTGTTAGCGTTCAAAGCCAAAACTCATAACTTCAAAGGCATCGCAAAAAGCGGTTGTTGTGAAGAAAATACATTTCAAAACGGCCAAATATCCGTTAATGTATAAAAACACATTTGCATTTGAAAAACGATAAGTTCTAGGACAGAGAAGCCATTACATAGTCGATACGTCCGAAGATTTGCTTTACCACCAATGAAACCAGGTAACGTAATTTGGTGACTATGTGGGTTCGAGTCCATGGCTTTCCTTTTTCACTTGCAAATAATTTCAGATCATTAAGCTTAACTCTAAACGAGAAAATTAATAAAAAAAAAATATTAAAATTGGGATAGCTTAGCGCCTTTGCTCTGAATGTCTTCATTCATACAGGTAAATTTTGTTTTAAATAAGTTTTCTTTTAGGATATAGGTGGCGTTTTTATTGGCATAGCTGTTGCATTTTTTAATATACTCGTGCTAAACCCCATTGTTGTCTTAAAATTTTAAATCAACTAATTTATTGGTGGGAACAATTTTGCATACTTAGCCAAGGGATAAGGCAGGGAATACTATAGTTTCCAATCTCTCCTCAGATTATCATCAGTTCGCTTGTTGTTTGTTTGCGAATATGCTCCGCCAAAGGCATTTTTCAACAACTTTAACAGAAAAACTTTTTACACCCAAACATCAATCGTCAGCTCGAAATATAACAAACAGTGGGTTTCACATTTAGGTTTTTTATACCCTCCACCATAATATGGAGCGTATAATTATATTTGTCATTCCGTTTGTAGCACATCGAAACATTCGCCGTCCGTCAGTTGAAATCAAGATATTGCTCGCTCATTTTAAGATAGGGTTTTATAATTTGGCATCGAATGAAATTGGTAGGTAGTCTTCGTTGAGGATATACAATTTTCCACGGGAAATTTCTCTGTGGCTGAAAATTGGTATTTAGTATTCGCCGAGGGTATAAAACTACCTAGAATTTGTCGGTATAGGTCCACGTCTTCATATAGTTCCCATGGAACGGTATCTTCCGATTTGCAGTATTTTGAAATATTTAGTATTTAGTCTTCGCTGGGGTATTCAACCTTCCACCTAAAATTTGTATGGGTCCACGACTTCATAGATATCCTATACAGCAGTACCCCCCGATTTTCGGTATTTTCAAGGTTTTAGCATCAATATACCACTGAAATGGCTGAAATTTGGTATTTATTTTTCCATGGGGGTATTAAATATTCCGCCAGATATTTCCAGGTAAAGGCCCACCCTTTCATATTGCCCCATAGAACGTTATCTCCGATTTTAGATATTTTGAAAGCTGTTCGGTGGAATAAACTGGCTGAAAGTTGGTATTAAGTCTTTGTTGCTGGTATAAATCTATTCACCTGAAATTCGGCGGTATTGCTCCATGTCTTCATTTAGCCCCCATCGAACGGTCTTTCCCAATTGTCGGCATTTTGAAGCTTTTTGGTCTTAAATGGCTCACATTTTGTACTAAGACCTCTTTGGGGACAAACAACATTCCGGCAGATATTTTTAAGTATAGATCCACATTTTGATATAGCCTCCATGGAACCGTACCTCCCGATATTCGGTATTTTGAAGGGTTTAGAAACATTATTTTACCGAAATACCTGAAATTCATGTTTCATGTTTCGATATATCGCCCATAGAACAATACACCCCGATTTTCGTTATTTTGAAGGTTTTATCCACATTTTCGCACCAAAATGGGTGAAATTTGGTATTCAGTCTTCTAAATGCTGCATTTTACATCAATACAACTCATGGCGGAGGGTACAAAAAGTTCGGCCCGATCAAAATTTTCGCCGTTCATACTAAAGCCCATATATATACATAATGTTATCTTTATTAGACTGTCAATAAAAACTGAAATACAGAAAAAATGTTCTAAAACAGATTTTTTAAAGTGTTTTACCAAATTGGCATTAAACGAATAAAAATTAAATTGTAAGTAAAACATAGAACAAAAACATACCAACGGTCTTCTGTCGGTGCCAGGATGTTTTGTGACAGTATACAGTATATATTAAAATAGAATAAACATATTTCCGAATAAAAGTTTAATAAAGGATAACAAGAAAATGTCGCAAGTTCTTTCATGGCTATTCTACATCGTTTAGACATTCAAATTGCAAATAAACCATTTTTTAATTGCAAATAATTCTTTTTGAGTTTTTAAGTTTTATATACATAACTGAAATGTATGGAGAAAAAAGTTGTTACGCATTTAAAGGAGTTTATCAAAAGCTACAACAAAAACAGCAGAACCATCTAATGCATGTGTCTATTATAAGATCATAATTGTTATTGGTTGGAGTTTTGATAAATGTATTTTTAACACTTTTAATCTCTTAAAATCTAGCCAATAGAAACAGCAAAATTATAACAATGATCCATATGGTACGTAACCTTTGGCTAAGTACTCGCAGTATTTCATTAGTCTTTAAAATATGTTTGTGTAAAATTTATTTTTGTTTTTTTGTGCAAAAGATTTAATCTGTAAAATTGTATGTTTATAATAGTCTACTTTCTTTACTAAGAACTGTTGACGTATACGTCATGTTTGTGCATTTTAATAACATTAACCACTCAATCATACGCCCCCATATACTCGTGCATACCAAAGGTTACGATAAAAAACGAATATGATTAAATTGATGAATATTGACAAACAATAATGAAAGGTGTCATAGAATGAAAAAAATCAACCAAAAAAAAAGAAATAAAAATCCATTAAAACAAATACTAAATAACACTTTGCATTTTATTGAAAACAGCAATAAATTACACTATGCAACACCGAAAATGCAAACAACTTCAAGTATGCATTTTTGGAAAGTACATATTGAGACTACAAAACACCTAGTAGGGTTTTGTCCTGTCATATCTAGTTCGGATTTTATTGCCTCATCTAAACCGGGCTAAAACTACAGTTTTTTACATTTATCTGGCCTTTATCTCACAAACTATTAGGAATATGCCCTTTCTGTCTTTGGCAATATTGTTGCCTTAAACTAGTAGAACTTATCCTTTGTACAGACCACATAAGAAAAACTCCATCTAGGGCATCAAAATCGATCAAATATAGAAAATTGTACATAATTGCTGAAATTCTGGTCAGTATCAGCTAAACTATTGGGAGTTGAACCAAGTAACATTTTGCAAAAATCTTCCAAATAAAGTTCTCAGCAATTCTTAAGAACATTCTGAAACTTTAAAATGCTTACTTCTTGCTTCTTACTTCTTCTTTTTTCAGCGGTAGTTTACGTCATATCTTTTACAACACGTATTTCAAACACAGTTCACACCAACAGTTTATTCTTGCATTTCAGATTTCACCACATTATTGAAATATTTATTAAATGGTCGTTGAAAAATTTACTGAAAACAATGTGATAGAGGCATTTTACAACAATGACAGGTTCCGAAGAGATGTGTATTACATACCAGCTAAAATTTTTCCAAAGGAAAACATTAAGAAAAAATTAACGGTTTTGGAGATATGGTGCGAAATATATACACATTATGGAAATTTTCGATATTTTATAAAATTTGAGGCAATAAATATAGTTTTTCGTTCATTATTTCTCCAAATATTTTATTCTTGCCCTTATCTACAAATTTGCTTCTATAGTGGAATTCTATAACTCGTTTTCGAATTACTGAAAAAATCGGTAAAATTAAAATGCTTATAATTTTGTTAATAAACGAAAATGTTCGGTAAGTTAACAATCAAAATAAAGCTGTCGGTAAGTTCTACCGATATCAACAATGTTGTCAACTTTTATTGATACTTTTCATTCATAAAGTTGCGTTTTAATTTTACCGATTTTTGTCGGTAAATCAAAAATTGAGTTACAGAATTCCACTACTGAAGTCAGATGAAAATTCACATAGGTTTCAGAGATATAGCACCGAAATGCTTTAAAAAGTCAATAATTAACCATGCTTAGATGGGGCCATAAAATCCAAGCTGGATCTGACAAAACAAAACCCAACTAGGGCTTTTTGTCGTTTGGGTCTGTACTTTCGAAAAATCCTAAGTTCAAAAGATTACCTTAAAAATGTTGCTCAGTGTTATCTAATAACACAATCAAACAGGTCTCGTAAATTTTTTAAAATAAAAAAATTAAACCATAATTAGAACTTTGGCAATTAAAAGCATAGGTAGAGTAAAATTAATAAGGAATCTTTTTAACAAAAAACAAGTAAGAATGGTGTTAAATTCGACCGGGCCGATCTTGTTATACCCTCCACCACGAGTTGTATTGAAGTACAATGGAATAATTAGTTTCCTTTCGTGTTTGAAGAAGACTTAATAATAATTTTAAGCAATTTCGGTTAAACAATGTGAGGCACCATTCTATGGGGGCTAGTTCAAAACGTCGATCTATACCGGCAGATTTCTGACGGAAAGTTTTTAGGCTCAAAGAAGACTAAATACCAAATTTCCTATATTTCGTTAACAGAATGTGGCTAAGACTTAAAAAATACCGAAAATGAAGAAGTACGCTTCTATGGGGATATAGGAAGAAGTGGACCTATACTGATAATACTCTTCTGGAATATTTTATAACTCTTGGAAGGCGAAATAACGAATTTCAGCCATTTCGGTCGGATATTGACGTCACAATCTTCAGTATTATGAAAATCGGGAGGTACCGTTCTATGGGGGCTATATGAAGGCATGGACCAATACCGACAAAGTTCTCGGGGAAAGTTGTATACCATCAACGTAGACTAAGTACCAAATTTCAGCCATTTCGATGTGATAATGAAGCTAAAACCTTTAAAATACCGAAAATCGGGAGGTACCGTTCTATGGGGGCTATATGAAGGTGTGGTCCGATACCGACAAAATTCTGGTGGAAAGTTTTATACCCCTAAAGAAGACTACGTACCAAATTTCAGCCATTTTGGTAGGATAATGAAGCTAAAACCTTAAAAATACCGAAAATCGGGAGGTACGGTTCTATGGGGGCTATATGAAGGTGTGGTCCGATACCGACAAAATTCTGGTGGAAAGTTTTATACCCCTAAAGAAGACTACGTACCAAATTTCAGCCATTTTGGTAGGATAATGAAGCTAAAACCTTAAAAATACCGAAAATCGGGAGGTACCGTTCTATGGGGGCTATATGAAGGTGTGGTCCGATACCGACAAAATTCTAGTGGAAAGTTTTATACCCCTAAAGAAGACTACGTACCAAATTTCAGCCATTTTGGTAGGATAATGAAGCTAAAACCTTAAAAATACCGAAAATCGGGAGGTACGGTTCTATGGGGGCTATATGAAGGCATGGACTGATACCGACAAAGTTCTGGGGGAAAGTTTTATACCACCAACGTAGACTAAGTACCAAATTTCAGCCATTTCGGTGTGATAATGAAACTAAAACCTTTAAAATACCGAAAATCGGGATGTACCGTTCTATGGGGGCTATATGAAGGTGTGGAGCGATACCGACAAAATTCTGGGGGAAAGTTTTATACCCCTAATGAAGACTATGTACCAAATTTCAGCCATTTTGGTAGGATAATGAAGCAAAACCTTAAAAATACCGAAAATCGGGAGGTACCGTTCTATGGGGGCTATATCTATACGTGGACCGATATATCCCATTTTCAATACCAACCATCCTGCAAGTAATAAAAACTTCTGTACTAAATTTTGACTCTCTATCTTTAAAATTGCGAGCTGTATCTTGATTTCAACAGACAGACAGACGGACGGACGGACATGGTCCAATCGACATAGAATTTTATGCTGATCAATAATATATATACTTTATAGGGTCTCCGACGAATATTTCGATGTGTTACAAACGGAATGACAAATTTAATTATAACCTCCATATGGTGGAGGGTATAAAAAAAAAATGGTGGAACCTTCAACCAACTTAAATTTCAATAAACAAATAAGAAAGCATTAGTCAGCTCTGTCGGCACAAACGGCAATTCCCCGTGAATTTTTTCACATTCTCCCTTAAGTTGCAACGGCGGAAAGACGAAACTCACCGGGAAATTTCATTCACGATAACCCCCATATTCTCAGCCTCGGACCTAAAGAAAAGAAGTAAACACAATACTTCTGACGTCTATATAATTTTCAGGAAGTATGGAATTGTCCTGAAAAATTCTACGGTCGTAACTAGTGCCGCATACACAGCATGTGTCCAACAATTTGAAAACGATCCCAGACGTATCCTTAGACTGCACACTTTCTTAACTTTGTATGGGAGGTCCCCCGAAAAGGTGATCCGATATAGTAAATATTCGGACCAAAATTGAATCTGTAAGAAATAACACAATATACCACGTTTGTATCAAATCTGTTTCCCCGGAAAGCCGTGACGATTTGTATGGAAGGAAAAACACCTTATTGGGCCCTTCGCGTTTCTGATTCCTGGGATTGTACTGAGTCCACTAGACCATATGTCTAAGTTAAAAATCGAACGTCCCGATTTTGACTTGAAGTTTTTTATCCACAAGGCCAAAACTACCTGAAGGAGCGTTCCAATGCTTTTGCGACGTTGTAGAGAGTTCTTAACTTTTGCCTTAGCTACAATTTGTGTCTTAGTGTTGGATCGAAAATCTTAACGTTTTGGCTGTTATATGCTGGTTCACTGTTGACTGTTTAATCGTACGGTTGTACATAAATGGAGCCCACAGCTAATAGTCTTTGTACAGAATGCTACAAGCCTGCAAACGCTAAATTTATAGCCTGCCACATTTGTAGGGCCAGATACCATCTTTTGTGTGCAAAAATTGATATTGCAAAATTGAATATTGCAGATATTTTCCTTAATAAAACCAATATTGTTTTTAATTGCGATTTTTGTTTGTCTATTAATTCGGATTTAATTACTGGCATCTCGTCTTTACAGAATGAATTAAGAGAGTGAGAATGTTTGTCAACTTTTCATTGAGTACTGAAGTAAATGAGATCAAGAAAATATTGCAGAATAATGAGAATAACAAGCATGACAAACAAAGTGAAATGAATAATCCGCAACAACAAAGTTCTAATCACAACAATCCGACTATGAATGCAGGTGCTGTTGGTCTAGTACAAAGTTCAGTTTTGCCTATTGCTTCTACTACTGGAAACTCTCAAAACAATAACAGTAGCCAACGTGTTATACAGTATGCGTCGTCTGTTTCGTCGTGAAACAGACTAGGTGCTGATGGTGTTGTTAAAGACGCTGCTTTGTTTGAATCAAACCCCCAAACCAATGCATATTTAATAAGGTAGCCGACTCACGCCAGCTGATTGAACATAAAATGTGAAAAAATTTTTGTAAACAACATACAACAACAATTCTTCATAAAAAATCATAACAAATTTTTACGTTTAAAGTGTACAACAAGAGATTGTTTGTTGTTGCCATTTGACGAATAGGTTACCTGTTAAATCTGCCTTGCCCCAAACCACTTCGAATTGGTTGCGTGTCCCTTTGTAAATTTTCAAAGGAAATTAACACAACCAGTGCAACATTGATTAATGAAGAGCACGGTTTAAAGTATTCGTACGAAAGCCAAAAATGTCTTGGATTTTTCCAAACAATCGGATTATGACGTCATTGCTATTGTTGAAACATGGCTTAATGCTGACTTTTTTGATGCAGAGTTTTTTAATCTATATATGTATGCTGTCTACAGAAAAGATAAAAATATTTCAAGAACTGGGTGCTCTAAAGGTGGTGGCGATTATTGGTGGGATTATTGGATCAACTGGCTGATTGCATTGATGGTTCAAATCTAAGTATTTTGCTTTGTTTATCATACATTCCGCCAAATAGTTATGAATCTATTTATACTAAACATATAGATAATATAGTATCTTTGGAAGGAGCTATTGGATCAAATGTTTGTCTTTGCGTTATGGGAGATTTCAACCTTTCTACCATCTCTTGGTCTAAATTTGATGATAATGACTTCTTAACCCCTACTAATGTCAATAGGAGCTATGAAATTTACTGTATTGATACTCTATTGAGTCTAAGTCTTTTTCAAATAAATCACTTGTCTAATAAATTGCGTCGGTTTCTAGATCTTATTTTTATTCCGGATGAATATAAATTTGAAGTTTATGAATGTTTAATTCCAATATCTCCTTCCAATGTACATCATTTACCTACTATCCTTGAAATTAATAGTTTTCAATATTTAAATGCCTCACTGCCGAATTGTGATGCTTTGGATTTTAATGCCTTTAATTTTAATGTGCTAAATTCAATTATAGGCTCTTTGGATTGGTCGTCAATATCTATATATATAAAAGAGTAAAGTGATGACTGGCAGATCTACAACGCCCAGACGAAACGGTTGAAGCTAGAAACTTGAAATTTTTTGTGAGGGTTAGTCTTGGGGCGAAGGTGCTCGATAAGGCTGTGTTTTTGGAAATTCGTCCTACAAGGGTGCGAAAAGCACTAAAATGTACTAAAAATGATACCATTTGTGTGGGGGGCCGACTAAGAATCAACGCCCAGACGAAACGGCTGAAGCTAGAATTCCCAAATTTTGGGTGAGGATTAGTCTTGGGGCGTAGGTGCTCGATAAGCCTGGCTTTTTGGAAATTCGTCCTACAAGGGTGCGAAAAGCACTAAAATGAACTAAAAATTGTCACATTTGTTTGGCTGACCGCCTAATAATCAACGCCCAGACGAAACGGCTGAAGCTAGAAACCTGAAATTTTGTGTGAGGGTTAGTTTTGGGGCGAAGGTGCTCGATGAGGCTGGGTTTTTGGAAATTCGTCCTACAAGGGTGCGAAAAGCACTAAAATGTACTAAAAATAATAATCAACGCTCAGACGAAACGGCTGAAGCTAGAATCTTGAAATTTTGTGTGAGGGTTAATCTTCGGGCGAAGGTGCTCGATAAGGCAGGGTTTTTAGAAATTCGCCCTAGAAGGGTGCGAAAAGCACTAAAATGTACTAAAAAGGGGCTCATTTTTGTGACAAACCGCCTAATAATCAACGCCCAGACGAAACGGATGAAGCTAGAATCTGGAAAGTTTGGGTGTGAGTTAGACTTGTGGCGAAGGTGCTTGATAAGGTTTTTGGTAATCTATACTTATAAAAGAGTTCAGCAATGATGACTCACTGACTGACTGATTCATAATCAACGCCCAAGCTAAACGGCTGGAGCTAGAATCTTCAAATTTTGGGTGAGGGTCACTCTTGGTCCGAAGGAGTCAGATATGGCTGGATGTTTGGAAATTCGAACTAGAACGGCACGAAAAGCACTTAAAGGTACTAAATATGGTACCCTTAGTATTAGACAAACGCGAAGAGCTAGAATGAGGTTCACTGATGGAGAGTTAGAAAGGTGTACCAAAGGGTTTTTGGAAATTCGAACTAGAAGTGTATGAAAAGTACTAAAAGTTACTAAATTTAGTACCATTTGGTAATATGTGAACGGATAGAGCTAAAATCTAGAAATTTGGAATGAAAATAAAGGATTAGAAGACGAGTTGATATAAGGAAGTGGTTTTGAAATTGTGTACTCATGTGTACGAATAGTACTAAATTTGGTACAATTTGAATTTGGGCGAACCTATAAAGTTGGAATTCTGATGTTTGGAATAACTATTACTGTTGGAGTGTAGGTTTGAGATATGGAGGTAGTTTTCGAAATTCGTACATATGGGTAAGAAAGGTACTAAATAGTACCAAATAAAGTACAATTTGGATTTGGAGGAACGGATGGAGCTGGAATCCTGAAATTTAGAATTAGGATTACTGTCGGAGTGTAGGATAGAGGAATTTTGGAAATTCGTACTTTTGGGCACGAAAGGTACTAAATGGTACCAAATTTGGTACAATATGAATTTAAGTGATCGGATTGAGCTGGAATATTGAAATTTGGAATTAGAATTACCATTGGAGTGTGGGATTGGGATACTTTTGGAAATTCGTACCTTTGGGAACGAAAAGTACTAAATTCGTACTTGTGGGTACAAAAAGTACTGAGTGGTACTAAATTTTGTACAATTTGGATTTGGGTGAACGGATATAGCAGGAATTCTGAAATTTGGAATTAAGATTACTGTTGGAGTGTAGGATTGAGGTAGTTTTGCAAATTTTTGGTTATGGGTACGAAAAGTACTAAATGGTACCAAACCTTGTACAATTTGGATTTGAGTGATCGGATATAGCAGGAATAGGGAAATTTAAAATTATAATTACTATTGGAGTGTGGATTGGGATACTTTTGAAAATTCGTACTTAAGTCGCGGTTGGGATATAGTTTTGGATATAAGAAAGTAATTTTTGAAACTATTACATATTATAAGTAATAAATATGGTACCAGTTTGGTGTTGCATGAAGGGATATAGGTGGAATTTCGAATTGTTGTATGCAGGGCTTCGGAGTCGAGCCACTTTTGGTCAGACTCCGACTCCGACTCCAGTCCAATTTTTTTCTCGACTCCGTCTCCGACTCCGACTCCAACTCCGGAGTCGATTCCGAAAATAGATAAAATAAAATTCACAACTTAAATTGCAGTCATCTCAGTTTGAACTTTCAAGATACATTACATTGGGAGGATACCAAAACATAGACCTATATTTTCCGAATTTGACTTATGTACTCAATGAGACTCGAAATACCAAATTACCATAATTACTGACCGGCAACACTCTTTGTAATTTTTTGAGTTATGAAAAATTAACGATATTTTAACACCGCAACGTGATAGAAGATCAAAATAGCGTATTGCCCCTTAACATACACTTTCGTGGTTAAGGTTACTTGAAACCTTTATGTCAAAAGGAATAATTTTCTTCAAACCGTTAAGAACTTTGATTTACACTTGTAGGCCTTTGCCTACATAACTCTTCATCTTCAAGGACAATATCTCGGATTCTTGTCCGTCCATAGTTATTTTTTACGTACTGCACCACGTAATGTGACAAAAGAAAACCTTCGATATACATAAAATCGGGCCGTGCCGTTATATTAAATCGTAAACCTATACCGGCAATTTTACATCTTTATACTTTATAAAGTTCCCGACGAATATTTCGATGTGTTTCAAACGGAGTGACATGTTAGTATCTTATGGTGGAATGTTTCTTTTGTCTACCACCTCAAAAAGAATACAAGTAAAACAAACGTTTAGTACGGCAAAGCCGAACTGACAATCGGAAATGATTAAATAGTTCTAGAAATTTTTATATCCACCATCCTAGAGGTAATGCTCATAATTTAACGTCAATTTGTTAATAATTTTTCATTCCTCAGCATAAATATATTGACAAATTTATCCCAGATGCATGACTTAATCGAAAAATCATTTATCTCTTTTCAACGAAGAACAGCAGGATATCATAGGAATATCCCCTTAAATAAGGAGAGAAATGGTTAAATAGGTTTACTTATAGATAACCACACACTATTCTATTATAAAAAAGCAGACTTCTTTATAAAAGAAGCATGGTTCTTCAAAAGACCGAATATGTCGTTTAAATAATAGCAGGAACATCGTCTTTAAGAAGATTCTAACTTTTCTCATAAAAATTCAGCAAGAAATCGAGTAGGTCTTTCGTATGATTTCCCTTAATGTACTACAAGGCCTTTCATAGAAGTCCAACAGATTCTTTCACAGCAGACATAAATGACTTCTAATAAAAAACAACAAGAGAAGACCAGCGAGTCTTCTATAAAATGGCCTGTAAATCTTCTAAGAGATCTTCCCTAAGTATATTTGGAACATGCAAACATTATTCCAATCAATTGACCCAAAAATGTTTCCGATATGCATTTTGTAGTCAAAATAGAGATTAAGAGTTTTTTAAATTATGATCATTTAAATAATTTAAATTGATTTGACAAATTTTGATAAATGTAGAACAGATTGTTGTCCGGAGTCGGAGTCGAGCTTTTTTTCACGACTCCGGCTCCGACTCCAGCAAAATTTGCTAGACTCCGACTCCAGACTCCGACTCCAACTCCGAAGCCCTGGTTGTATGAGGGTTTGTGTTGGTGTTTAGATAAGGATTTTTTGAAATGCATACAAATTCTGAAATTAGGCCGAGGGTATTAAATTTCACATTGGATGTAGCAATGGAGTTGGAATTATATCATTAGCGTGTGAAACATAGAAAATTGCAATAATTTTGGTATTGGGCTAAGGAATAGAAGTGAAATTCTGATATATTATAGATTTGTCAGTTTCATTGTTAGAGAGGGTCGAACAATAAGTATACTAGAAGTATTAAATAATACTAAATATTGAATCAATTAAATAATACTAAATATTGAAGCAATGGTATTGGGTGAATCGATAAATGAAATTTGTTATGAGGGTCACTGTTGAGATTGGATAAGAATGTTTATTAAAATCCGTCTTTAAATGTATGAAAGGTTTCTACATTTAATACCAGTTGAGCTAAAACTGAAAAGTTTGAGGTAAGGTCTTGGATTTTAAAAATTGTACTGAATAGTGTACTATTGTTTTTATGTTAACACGAATTCGGTTTCTAAACAATGTACTGAAATCAAAAAGTCAAACGTATCATTTCAACAAAATTTGTTATATAGGGTAACATATTTTGAATAAAGGTTTTCTAAATTTTTATATAACAAATTCACAAAATTCGGTTGGAAAATAGGGATAAAAAATTTTCAAATTTTCAAAATACCCATACCGTTCTAATAAAACATTGACTGGAATTTCAAACGTAGGCAGCTGCTGAAGTGTAGAGGTGCGATGAGGTCTTTTTTTGAAATTCGAACAAAAGGTGTACTAACAGTACTTAAATAAAATTAAATATCTATTCAAAAATGTATTAGTGCATCAAACTTTTCAGTATTGGCCATATTAAATACGGTTTATTTGTATATTTTTCCTTTTCCGCATACGAAGTAGCGGGCATTTTGCTAGTTTAGTGATAAAAGTACTATGGTCTGCTATGATGTTTTCGTAGATAGAATTTCAGACCTTCTTAAAGCTAATGTTCCTCTTAAGAGAATCAAACATTATAAACATCCATGGTATACTAGAGGCCTCAAGAAATTGAAAAATTTGAGAAATAAATTTCAAGGTTCATAGCAACATCTTTGTGTTTATTTCAGCTTTAGTCCATATTTTGTTGTATTCAAGTATTTGAATAACAACAAAATGTTTTACAGTGGATATGAAATTGATTAGTTGCGGGCGGAGGGTAGGAAATACTATAGTTTCAGTTGTCACCAAACAACTTCATCAGTTCCCTTTTCCGGCGACTCTGTATCGATAAACAGGTCAATAAGCCCATCCAGCAAATTAAACAAAATGAGAAATTTGCTATATGGCCCTAAAACTGATTACCCTACAATTTGAGTCGAACTAAAGAATTTTATATCCACCACTGTTTTTATGTCGTCTTTGCTTTGCAAAGAATGCGAACATAGGAGTGTTGCTTCAATAAGCAACAAAATATGGACTAAAGCTGAAATAAACACAAAGATGTAAAATTCTGCAGTCCAACAATAAAAAACGCCAACAACAATAATAGGCATCAGCACGGCCTTGTTGATCAATGCGTAATGCAAAAACAACAACTTTCTCGTTGTTTTACCCCCGCTTATTGAAGCAACACTCCTATGTTCGCATTCTTTGCAAAGCAAAGACGACATAAAAATAGTGGTGGATATAAAATTCTTTAGTTCGACTCAAATTGTAGGGTAATCAGTTTTAGGGCCATATAGCAAATTTCTCATTTTGTTTAATTTGCTGGATGGGCTTATTGACCTGTTTATCGATACAGAGTCGGCGGAAAAGGGAACTGATGAAGTTGTTTGGTGACAATTGAAACTATAGTATTTCCTACCCTCCGCCCGCAACTAATCAATTTCATATCCACTGTAAAACATTTTGTTGTTATTCAAATACTTGAATACAACAAAATATGGACTAAAGCTGAAATAAACACAAAGATGTAAAATTCTGCAGTCCAACAATAAAAAACGCCAACAACAGTTCATAGCAAATGGTATTCTGGAAGATGAAGTAAAATATAAGCACTATCAAAGAGAATTTAATCTTTTGAATAAATTCCTTTATAAGCTGTTCATTCTATCCAAGGAAAGTGATATTAAAGAAAATCCTAAAAGCTTTTGGTCCTTTGCCAACTCTAAAAAAAAATCTTTCCATATTCCTTCCAGGATGATTTATAATAACAGAGTGTCGCAGTCTGGTTTTGATGTTGTCAATATTTTCGCAAACATTTTTCAATTTAACTTTGAACAGCCATCCGTGTGTCCTTTGCCAAATTTAAACTCTCCATCCGCTATTAATCTGGAAAGTATGCTAATTTCATACAAAGATGTAAATGAAGCCATTCTTAAAATTAAAAACAGTTTCAAAGTTGACGCTGACGGCCTTCGTGCGTTCTTTCTTAAGAATTGCTCTTTATCTCTGACTAAAAGAAGGCGTGTTTATCGAAAGGTGGAAAGTTGCATATATTACGTCTGTCCATGGCAGAATAAGAAGGTAATCTCATTTGAAAAAACCGTCCTTGAGCTGTCAAATACAACCCTGCATCGATACCATACACATAATTGTTGTTTTTGTATTTGTACGTTTCGGACGTTTCGGTGGCTGCAGGATAAAATATTTTCATACGTTTCGAAGGAATTGGCAAGAAAAATGGTAAGCAGCATGCCCAAAAGAAGCAGAATTGTGTGAAAATTAGATAAATGTAAAAGCAGATCTACATTTCGTTTTTTAGTTTTTGGGTCCTCACGACACGAAAGTAAATTTTGGACTACAACGCTAAACTATTTTTCATGTTGTTATTCTTGTTATTGTAGAGTTCAGCCAACGGAAGAAAGACCGTGGAGTTGTTACTTACCACTCTGGTCAGGGTGCTTTCCGTAACATGTTCCGCGGTGATCGCCCCTATTAAGGCTATTCAACCAATGTCAAGCAACTAACGCCGCCACGCTTAAGTCTCTGCCACTGCTGCTTCTGGCATCCCAGCCCTTATCCAACCTAAGGATCACATCAATAATGGCGTTTTCGAATTCGCATTGGTCGTTTCTGATGAAGTACAAAGGTTGCAAAGTACCAAGCTAGGTGTTGTCTTCCTCAGGTGTATGAACATCTGCGTTGACATCCAAAATGTGTACAAATCCTAACGCTTCTGTTCTACCATGACCGACCGTCGTCGCATTGCCCGCCGTGGAACCTTAATCGTATACTATACGGATGAATATTTGCGTCGCACATTCCGTAACATGCCCGGCATTGAGACCACGTGTGTTGACGAGCGAAACTTGTTGAAATTGGCTCCTGGTGGCCATGTCGGCCGTTTTGTCATCTGGGCCGAATCTGCATACAACCTTCCTCAAGATGGCTAACACTTAAGGCCTGCGTACCTAAGCTGCCTTGCCTGCTTACCTTGCTTACTTCTGATAAAAGAATAAAAAAGAAAAGGACAACCCAGTGAAGCAGGAAAGCAAGGCAATCAGGCAGAGCAGCTTATGTACGCAGGCCTTTATTTGTCTTGTATTAATAAACCGAAGAAATCAGCAAGTTTGTCAAGATCTCAAGGAGAGTAACAATGTATTGGCTAAGAACCACTTTGCTGTTGTTGCCACCAGGCTATTTAACCGTTATTATTCTTATTATTAAAATGTAACGAAAAACCCTTGTTTGTAATATAGTCTTCTCCTTTTTCATTAGGAGCGGTCTGCTAGAAACTGTTTCCTAATAAAAAATAATAAATAGCATTTTATGCGTTTGTGGGGAAGGTCTCATAAAAACGGTGGGCCTTACTTTACCATTGACAGACTTTCACTTTAGAACTGCAGCATGAGAGATGTATGAAGATGTGGCCCTAACTATTGCGTCCTTTCGGGGTCCATATCTCAGAAGGTGTTGCTTTCCCCAGCATAAATAATGTTGTAGCCATGATTACTTTCCAATTCTTTTATTATTAAACATCGATCGATAATACATATCATCATCTACTTAAGGTATTTCCGGTCTTAATAATAATCTATAAATAAGGCAAATAAATACGATCGGTCCGTATGAGTCGCGTCAAGCGTTGAAAACAACAACCACATGAAAACTCCAAAATAAAACTTGCCATCACTTAGGCCTTTTTCATGTGGATGTTGTTTTATTGGCGGCTCAAACGGACCGATTGTATTTAGCCCCTAAAAGTGATGTAGCCATGATTACAATAACTACGCGCTTTTAAATTTTAGACTTGTCCATCTTGTAACTGGATGTAATGTAGGGAGTCATTTCTCTCAGTTGTTGTCGTGCCAAACAGCCATTTTAGTTTGTCACCGTGGGGTGTATTGAGCTTTTGGGGTGATTATATCAGGAAGCAAATACTCGCGCATGTTTGAGAGAAATATTACGATGTGTAAATGTTGGAATGTCAGTCACTCCTTTCATATATTTACATTTTAAAGCTTTTGTACCAATATGTCTGGTATCGTGGACTTGACCAATAAACACATTATTTCGCTGTAAACAGGGACAAGGACTGCGTCTATGTATCCATATTCGAACGTGATCTCTGTCTGGAAGAAATATTACGATGTGCAAAAAATAGTATACTCAAAATTGATCAAAGTTTAGACAAAATATTACGAGTACCAAAATGTGGACCACAGCGGCTGATCCGTTCGAGAGTCATCCTCCAGCCGGACGGACGTACAGGGTTAAATAGACTCCAAATTGGCTGAAAATTTTAAATTAAAATGGTTTGGAATTTGAAATGTAAATACAACTGACATATGAATTTTTTAACATATACATACAAAGTTTGTCAAAATCATTTTGTCAGTGAAGGGACGGCAAAGCGAATACAACTCTGTGAGCTAACCTCACCTTGTATCATTGTATCATGCGTCTGTCTTCAAAGGAGGTAAACAAGATGATGTTACGTGTTATAGGCCTTTTGCTAAATTGTCAGTTGTCACTAAAGTATTTGAGCATAGTATCCACAATAAACTATTTTTCATTTGCAAGCCTTTTATTTGTCCCCATCAGCATGGTTTTTATTCAGGTAGATCAACTATAACCAATCTAATTCTATTTACTGAATACACTGTGCAGCAGCATTTTTGGGGGGTGGAAATTTTCATTTGGAGATGAAAGCACTTGATGAGTATACTAAGAACCCAAAAGGAAATTTTCGACATAGGTCAAGTTTCTGAGATATCGCGCGATGAAGTTTTGGATTTTTTTCCCTATAATACTTGGGAAAATAGCTCCATATCTCTGTTTGGCGTTGTTGTAGCATCGTTTTGAGGTGACATGTCTTCAGTCAAATCGATTGGCGAATCTTTTTGTAGAACATTTCATTCTTCTAACTCGATGCCTTTCATGTCCTTTTCGTCCTTTATTCCTTGAACCGTAGTGAAAGTACCACAAGATGAGATTTTTCAGCATCCAAATATTCTACAAAAATGAAGATTTTAGGTACGGTTCTCTTTGACAACTAATCGATTTTGTCCCGTTTTCATTGTCATTTATGACATTTATTCGGACTTGGTTCAGAGTTAAACTATGTTTTGTTTTTCTGTGTATTCGTTATTGGTTATGAATAGGTATGTAGACATTACCAATGGATATTGCTTATGTCGACATCTGGGGTGCTTCTGAAATATTTACCACAAATAGCTCTTGTATTGATGAACATGTTAATAACAAATTTTCTTGGAGGATAGATCCGGTTATCTCAGTTTTTGAACCGGATATTCCGACATCAAAACCGATTTTTGAACCGGTTTTAAGTATCCGATTAAACTTATATGTATACCATTAAAAAGCTTATAGAGTTGTCAATCAAATTAAATTAATTCGCTTATGAAAACTTTGCTAGTTGCAGTTCTAGAACAAAAAAGCCGTTTTCTTAAACCGTTTTTAAGGACAAATATCAGTACGCGCAAATATGGCGATCAAAGGCTGGGGGGTGAAAATTTCTTTTTGGCGTTGAATGTCGATGAAGGTAATATGATGAACCCGGAAGGACAGTTTTGCCGAAGGTCAAACTTCTGAGTTATGGCGAAATGAATTCTTTCTTGACGAACTATACAGACCAACATTTTATCGCGCCATAACTCAGAAGTTTGACCTACGGCAAAACTGTCCTTCCGGGTTCATCATATTACCTTCATCGACATTCAACGCCAAAAAGAAATTTTCACCCCCCAGCCTTTGATCGCCATATTTGCGCGTACTGATATTTGTCCTTAAAAACGGTTTAAGAAAACGGCTTTTTTGTTCTAGAACTGCAACTAGCAAAGTTTTCATAAGCGAATTAATTTAATTTGATTGACAACTCTATAAGCTTTTTAATGGTATACATATAAGTTTAATCGGATACTTAAAACCGGTTCAAAAATCGGTTTTGATGTCGGAATATCCGGTTCAAAAACTGAGATAACCGGATCTATCCTCCAAGAAAATTTGTTATTAACATGTTCATCAATACAAAAGCTATTTGTGGTAAATATTTCAGAAGCACCCCAGATTTCTACATAAGCAATATCCATTGGTAATGTCTACATACCTATTCATAACCAATAACGAATACACAGAAAAACAAAACATAGTTTAACTCTGAACCAAGTCCGAATAAATGTCATAAATGACAATGAAAACGGGACAAAGTCGATTAGTTGTCAAAGAGAACCGTGCCTAAAATCTTCTGAACAAAATTTTTGTAGAATATTTGGATGCTGAAAAATCTCATCTTGTGGTACTTTCACTACGGTTCAAGAAATAAAGGACGAAAAGGACATGAAAGGCATCGAGTTAGAAGAATGAAATGTTCTACAAAAAGATTCGCCAGTCGATTTGACTGAAGACATGTCACCTCAAAACGATGCTGCAACAACGTCAAACAGAGATATGGGGCTATTTTCCCAAGTATTATAGGGAAAAAATCCAAAACTTCATCGCGTGATATCTCAGAAACTTGACCTATGGCGAAAATTTCCTTTTGGGTTCTTAGTATACTCATCAAGGGCTTTCATCTCCAAGAGAAATTTTCCACCCCCCAGACTTTGAGTTCCATTTTGTGTCACAGTGATATTGGTTGTCTGTATTTGAATGTGATTTTCAGGTTGAAGCCATTTATACCAAGCATGGTCACATTTGGCACGGCGGTGCCGATGATTTTCGGCAATTCACACGCACACGACCCGAATGCACAGAAAGAGCGTACAAAAGAGAACAAATGTTTTGATTTGTTATTGTTTTACAGCTTGCGTGAATACTAACTTACTAACACACTGTTATAAGTTGCCAATATTTTGAATACATTCATATTTTCTCCGTTCTCTTTTTGGTCATGCCTGATTTATACAGATTTGACAAAAGCTCCATTTTATTAGCCAAATTGTTGAAATTGGGATTCCACTCTAATTTCCTTAGTTGGATTGGTTCTTACCTACATAACCGTCTGTGTTCTGTCAAGGTTGAGAGTTTTGAATCATCACTGTATACACAAACATCTGGTGTTCTTCAGGGCAGCATACTGGGACCACTATTATTCAATTTATTCATAAATGATATATCATCCTGTTTTTCCAAATGCAAATATCTTCTATATGCTGATGATTTAAAAATATTTCATAAAGTTGAGTCTTTTTATGATGTGGTAGACATTCACAAAGACTTAGACAATGTTGTAAAGTGGTGTTGTGAGAATAAACTTGCTATAAATTTCTCAAAATGTGCCCGTGTATCTTTTTTCAGATTGCGTAATCCTATTTTATCCACTTTCATAATTCGACATGTTGAGTTTTTTAAGCTGTTCGTGATCTTGGTGTCTTATTTTTCTGATCTAACACTGTTAGGACTGTTTATATGACATTTGTTAGGTCAAAGGTTGAATATGCGTCTATAATATGGGATACCTATTGTATTACCCATATTGCTCGTATCGAGCGGATACAAAAGCGTTTTACTCGTTTTGCTCTTAAGCCATTATTTTCTTTAGATCCTCCATCATACAAATCTAGATGTTTGTTATTGGGTTTGCAGAGCTTGCAGTGCCGGAGAAAAATGCAGTCAACTTTTTTTATGTATGACATAATAAATAATAATGTTGATTCGCCGGATCTATTGGCTTTGGTACCATTTTGTGTGCCATCGAGAACTTTAAGATTTACAGATCTTTTTAATATTGCTTACCATCGTACTAATTATGCTCGCAATGGGCCATTGACTAGGACGTTTTCGAATATAAATCAAATAAATATAAATTTCCAAAAAGAATAGAAGCCATGTATTGAATTTAGCACGTCGAAAGACAACTTTAAAGCAAGTATTTTTATGCTTTTCCATTTTCATAATATTTATAATATTTTTTTTTAAGAAACTGTGAATTGTAATCTTAGTCTCTAATGAACTGAATTCCATTGACTATAATAATAAATAAATAATCTACAAAAAAAATATCCAAAAACTTGGATAAAAACTGCAAAATCGGGATCAAGTGGAATTTTTTGCTCAGTATTAGAAACGCTAAGGGCATAATAAGGTGTTCAAATCGACCCACCTTATTGGGCAGACCTTTTTATAGATAGTGGGCCATTATCTCAGTAAGTATGGACTTGGCCCCGGACAAAATGCACCGTCGTAACAGGAAAAAATTCTACTGAAAAAAATCTCAAAACGAACCGAGAGTTACTCGGAGAAGTATGCGGATATTGTCCATATTCAAGTATTCGGATATTACAATATGCAAAGTTAAGACCCAATCGTTTACTCCCTACCAGAGTTATCGTGAGCACTATTTTAGTGACTAATTTTGAACTTTTGTGGGGGAGGTACATGAAAGAGTGGACCGATATGGCCCACCTTACCCAAAACATTTGAACCAATTTGGTTGATCCGTCCGAAAGTAATGGTGCGCCAAATTATCTGAAACGAATTTTCTCCAAACATACTTGGAGTCTAAGCCCATTATTTCGATTAGTCATACTTTTGATAGGATCAAAGTGCTGTGACGATGCTGCCAATCAGCAAAACATTTCAGTATATTTTTAGATTTTTTTACTAACGGTTCCAGAGATCTCGCGCCATAAAAAAAATAAATGCGAAGAAATACTCATAACTTCTTTAATATTCGTCCAATTTAAAAAAAAAAATGTTTTTTGTATGCTTTGCTGTTTTGTCATCTATTTGTCCCAATTTACATTGGGCGAGTTTACTTGCGGCAATTGTCAGTTTGTAGGTGAGAGAGGGTGCTGAGAGGCAAAGGGTTACCATGTGCCTCACCTCTCTCTCCTACAAAATGACAATTGCCGCAAGTAAACTCGCCCAATGTAAATTGGGACTTTAATAAAAATAGGAAACAATTTTGCACAGTGGGCTCAATTTTATAATTAATTAAATTTGTCATTCCGTTTGCAACACGTCGAAATATTCATCGGAGACCCTATAAAGAATATATATTCTTGATCAGGGTAAAAATGTATGTCTATATAACAATGTCCGTCTGTTGAAATCAAGATACAGCTCCCAATTTTTAAGATAGAGATTTGTAATTTGGTATAGAAGTTTCTATTAATCCTAGGATGTATGGTATTGCAATTGTGATGTATCGGTCGATATAGTACCACCCGTGGCCTCAATATTCCTTTGGAATTGTTAAAATTTGGTATTTAGTCTTCGCTGGAGGTATAAAACTTCCCCTAGAATTTTGTCGGTATAGGTCCACGCCTTCATATAGCCCCCATAGAACGGTACCTCCCGATTTTCGGTATTTTGAAGGTTTTGGCCTCAATATTTCCCCGAAATGGCTAAAATTTGGTATTTGGTCTGCGACGAGGGTATAAGACTTTCCATATGAAATTTTTCGGTATACGTCCACGCCATCATATTTTGAAGGTTGTTGCCTTAATATTCCTCCGAATTGGCTGAAATTTGGTGTTTAGTCATAACTTGTGGTACAAAATTTCCCATATGAAATTAGTCGGTATAGGTCCACGCCTTTATATAGCCCCCATAGACGGGTAACTCTCGACTTTCGGTGTTTTGAAGGTTGTGGCCGCAATATTCCTCCGAAATGGATGAAATTTGGTATTTAGTGTTCGTTGGGGGTATTCAAATTTCCCCTCTAATTTTGCCGGTATACATATGTCCACGCCTTGAACGGTACCTTCCGATTTTCGGTATTTTGAAGGTTGTTGCGTTAGTATTCCTCCAAATTGGCTTAATTATGGTCTTTACTCCAGCTAAGTAAGTAAGTCTTTATTTGGGGTATAAAACTTTCCATATTAAATTTGTCGGTATAAGACCACGCCTTAACATAGACCCCATAGAACGGTACCTCCTGATTTTCGTAATTCTAAATGACTGAATTTGGTTATTTAGTCTTAAAGGGGGTTATAAAGTATTCCTGAAAAGAATTATTAGAATAGGTTCACGTCTACCTTTAACCCCCATAGAAGCATATCTCTTGATTTTTGGAATTTTTTAAGTTTTAGCCACATTATCTTACCGAAATATGGGAAATGTGGTAATTAGTCTTCTTTCAGTCTAAAAACTTTCCGCAGGAATTTGTGGGTATATATTGACGAAATTTGCTGAAATTTGGTAATAAGTCTTCTTCAGTAACGAAAGGAAACTAATTGTTCCATTCTACTGCAATACAACTTATGGTGGAGGGCATAACAAGTTCGCCCCGGCCGAAGTTTTTCACTGCAATGGAAACGATCCCCAGCAAATGCGATAAAATGCACGATATTTTCAAAAAAAAATTTTAGGTGATTTTCCTACCTTGGAATTTCTCGTAACTCGTGTTTTAGTAGATGGATTTTCACGGGTAATGATTTATTAGATCGGCAACGTACAAATCTAAAATTTCCAATCATGATTTTTAGAAAAATGTTTGCACAAAATTTTCGTATTTGGATACAGATTACAGCGAAGCTGTGTAGACTACATTCACAACACATATGTATATCAAATAACTCAGAATCGCGAGTTTTACAATCCAAACACTTAAAATCTGGATTCAAAATGTCAGCATCATTTAATAGTAGACGCAGATTAAATTTTGAAAAGTTATACATTGGTGAGATGATCCTTATTTAGTTGTGTTCTACTTTTACTTTGACAAGAAAATCGTGAAAAGTGTGGTTTAATCACAAATCGAGAGAAAATAAAAAATACATGTTGGCTTCAACCCACTTTTTTATCATATATATAGAAGCAGCTTACACGCAAATTGTCCCGTTTTCTCTATAACGAATTTTCTCTATAACGTAATAACTCTCCGGACCCCAACTGCTACGTTATAGAGAAGTTCGACTGTACTACTTTATACGGTTTCCGACGAATATTTCGATGTGCTACAAATGGAATGACAAATTTAATTACACCCTTCTTTCAATAATAACAGAATTTTGACCAGGAAATAACGATTCTGAACCACTATGAGACGTAAACTATAAAAAGGCCGGTACATTTGTCTTCAGAGCTTACCTAAATAATTGCGTGGTGCGTGTGCGTTTTTTTAATAACGCACATGCACTTATTTGGGTATGCCCTTTCCATTTTGTTGTATGATACAATTAAAGGAATTTCTCACATAAAGATTCACTTAGAATGGTAAAGAGATGAGTGATGTACTACATAAGGACTGCCAGAGTAACTTTTAATATAGGTCGTACATGTCCTTTATTCGTTTATAGTCGACAGTTTATGCCAAAATGCCATGATCCGTACGTTTCTGCGGTATAAGTATTTCCCATATCTCTCATCAGAAAGGAATTTAATCCAATATAATCTGTGTTTGTTAAACTAGTATTCCCCTAACTCTTTGAATTTTTTTTATCAGAACGGTTCAAATAATTTTTGCTAAACGACTCCCTGTGGTATTCTGATAAATTAAGTTTTGTTATATTCTTTCCTTTTCACTATGTTGAGTACCTTTGGAAATTCTAAATATATTTATGCAGCTGTATGATTGATTCTTTAACGGCTAACTATGTAAACACTTTGGTTGAGTTAAAAACAAAAACTACATATGTATGGTTGAGGAAGCTAATGGTAACATAATGTTGCCACCATTGTCAAGGTAACTGGTAACTAACTATTTGTAAATTCACAATAATTGCACAGGTTTCAGGGAAAATTCATAGATGTTAAAGTTAATTAAATGTTAATGTTTATGATACGAAAAAGTTATTTAAATAGATATTGAAAACATTATATGCAAGGGAAAGGTAACCAACCTTCCATGGTACAAGTAAACAAGACAATGCGTAGCAACGTGCTTATCTCAACTTTATTAAATTTTTAGGTCATGTTCTTTCAAATAAGTACACACAATTTGCTTTTGCGTGTAAGGGTCTTAAAAAAGTTGTTGGCGTTTTTTATTGTTGGACATATTTTGTTGTAATTCAATTGTTTGAATAACAACAAAATATTTTAAAGTGGATATGAAATTGATTAGTTGTATTCAAACAATTGAATTACAACAAAATATGGACTCAAGCTGAAATAAACACAAAGATGTAAAATTCTACAGTCCAACAATAAAAAACGGCAACAACAATAATAGGCATCAGCACGGCCTTG
Organism: Musca autumnalis; assembly: GCF_047663935.1. Taxonomy (NCBI): domain Eukaryota; kingdom Metazoa; phylum Arthropoda; class Insecta; order Diptera; family Muscidae; genus Musca; species Musca autumnalis. Next base: position 120,415 of record NW_027411751.1, on the reverse strand, counting down.
TTGCGTAATGCAAAAACAACTTTCTTGTTGTTTTTACCCCCGCTTATTGAAGCAACACTCCTATGTTCGTATTCTTTGCGAAGCAAAGACGACATAAAAACAGTGGTGGATATGAAATTCTTTAGTTCGACTCAAATTGTAGGGTAAACAGCTTTAGGGCCATACAGCAAATTTCTCATTTTATTTAATTTGCTAGATGGCTTTATTGACCTGTTTATCGATACAGAGTCGGCGAAAAAGGGAACTGATGAAGTTGTTTGGTGACAACTGAAACTATAGTATTCCCTACTCTTCGCCCGCAACTAATCAATTTCATATCCACTTTAAAATATTTTGTTGTTATTCAAACAATTGAATTACAACAAAATATGGACTCAAGCTGAAATAAACACAAAGGTCTTAAAAAAGTTTACTGTAGGAAGAATGAGTGAAATTTTGCTTCTTAAGCACTAAAATAACCTTTATTCTCTTAAAATATTGAGAACAGACTACTTAAAAATTATATATTTGAAAAAAATATGTTTTCTTTTAGGATATAGGTGGCGTTTTTTATTGGCATAGCTGTTGCATTTTTTAATATACTCGTGCTAAAAAAATTTTAAATCAACTAATTTATTGGTGGGAACAATTTGGCATACTTAGCCAAGGGTTAAGGCAGGGAATACTATAGTTTCCAATCTCTCCTCAGATTATCATCAGTTCCCTTGTTGTTTGTTTGCGAATGTGCTCCGCCGAAGGTATTTTTCAACAACTTCTTTAACAGAAAAACTTTTTATACCCAAACATCAATAGTCAGCTCGAAATATAACAAACAGTAGGTTTCACATTTAGGTTTTTTATACCCTCCACAATAATACGGAGGGTATAATTATATTTGTCATTCCGTTTGTAACCCATCGAAATATTCGCCTTCCGTCTGCTGAAATCAAGATATTGCTCGCACATTTTAAGATAAGGCTTTATAATTTGGCATAGAATTTTATATTACTCCTAGGATCTTTTGGTATTGAAAATGGTCTAGATTGGTCTACGCTTTGATAAAGTCCCCATAGAACGGTCCCGCCCGATGTTCGGTATTTTGAAGGATTTAGCCCCATCAACACACCGAACTGAATGAAATTGGTAGGTAGTCTTCATTGGGGATATAAAATTTTCCACGGGAAATTTCTCTGTACCACCTAAATGGCTGAAATCTGGTACTTAGTCCTGAAATTTGTCGTTATAGGTCCACGCCTTCAAATAGTCCTCATGGAACGGTATCTTCCGATTTTCAGTATTTTGAAGAGTTTAGTATTTAGTCTTCGCTGGGGTATTCAACCTTCCACCTAAAATTTGTCGGTATGGGTCCACGACTTCATAGATATCCTATACAGCAGTACCCCCTGATTTTCGGTATTTTCAAGGTTTTAGCATCAATATACCACTGAAATGGCTGAAATTTGGTATTTAGTCTTCCTTGAAGGTATAAAACTTTCAACCTGAAATTTGTCGCTATAGGTCAACATGTTTATATAGCCCCATAGAACGAACGGTACCTCCGGATTTTTGGTATTTTGAAGGTTGAGAAATGGTATTTAGCTTTCCAAGGGGGTACTAAATATTCTGCCTGAAATTTGTAGGTATAGGTCCACGTTTTCATACAGCACCAATAGAACGGCCCCCCTCCGATTTTCGGTATTTTGAAGTTTGTGGTCTCAATATCCCACCGCATTGACTGCAATTTGGTCTTTAGTCTTCGTTGGGGGTATTACTCTTTCCACGTCAAATTTGTCGGTATAAGTCCTCGCCTTTGGACATCGCCCTCAGAACGGTACCGCCCGATTTTTGGCATATTGAAAGTTGAAATTCGGTATTTTGGAGGTCGAAATGGCTGAAAATTAGAATTTAAACTTCGTTCGGGGGTATAAAACTTTCCGCCTGAAATTTGTTGGTATATGTAGGTCCATGTCTGAAGCTTGTGATCTCAGTAGACCACCGAAATGGCTGAAATTGGAGGTATTAAATATTACGCCTGAACTTTGCCGGTATAGGTCCACGCTTTCGTACGTTATCTCCACTTTTAGGTATTTTGAAAGTTGTTCGGTGGAATGAACTGGATGAAATTTGGTATTTAGTCTTCGTTGGTGGTATAAATCTATTCAACTGAAATATATCGGTATTGTTCCATATCTTTATATAGCCCCCATAGAACTGTTCTTCCCAATTTTGGGTATTTTGAAGCTTTTTGGTCCAATATCACACCAAAATGGCTGACATTTTGTACTAAGACCTCTTTGGGCACAAACAACTTTCCGCCAGAAATTTTAAAGTATAGATCCGCATTTTGATATAGCCCCCATGGAACAGTAGCTCCCGATATTCGGTATTTTGAAGGTTTTAGAGACATTATCTTACCGAAATACCTGAAATTTGGTATGTAGTCTTCCTTTGACAAAAGAGGAAAACTTTTCCCTAGAAATTTATCATTATATGTTCACGTTTCGATATATCGCCCATAGAACAATAGACCCCGATTTTCGGTATTTTAAAGGATTTATCCACATTTTCGCACCAATATGGTGAAATTTGGCATTCAGTCTTCTAATTGTTCCATTTTACATCAAGACAACTCATGGCGGAGGTTATAAAAAGTTTGGCACGTTCGAATGTTCGCCGTTCATACTAAAGCGAATGAGACTGCCAATAAAAACTGAAATACAGAAAAAATAATTTAAAAAAGATTTTTTGAAAGTGTTTTACTTAACTAGCATAATACGAATAAAAATCAAAAACTAAGTGAGAATCAAAACAACAACACACAAACTAATTTAACACTGGGTCTTCTGTCGTTAAATGTTTGTGAAAGTATACCATAAAAAGCAATTATAATGTTGAGAGCATTAAAGTGGAATAAACATATTTTCGAAAATGTAGGAAGTTTTTTTTTCTCTAATGGCTATTCTACATCGATTAGACATTAAAATTAAAGTGCCAATAATATTATTGAAGATAAAGTAGTATTGATAATGCCATTTTTTTAATTTCAAATAATTCTTTCTGAGTTTTAGAGTTGTAGATACATACATAATTAAAATGTATAGAGAAAAACAGTTGTTAGGCATTTATATGAAACATTCAAAAGCTACAACATAGACAGCAGAAGCATCTAATGCCTGTGTCTATGCCTGTGTCTAATTGTTATTGGTTGTGTCTAATTGTTATTGGTTGTATTTTTGATAAATGTATTTTTAACGTTTGTTAATATTTTTAATCTTTTAATTATTTAATCTTTATTTTTTTGCCCTTTAAAATCCAACCAATAGAAACAGCAAACTTATAACATAGCCCATAGAGTATGTAACCTATGTTTAAGTACTCGCAGTACTTCATTAGTTTTAAAAATATGTTTTGTTATGAAATTATTATTATTTTTTCTGCAAAAGTTTTTATCTGTAAAATTTTCTATTTACATATTGTCTATTTTCTTCACTACGAACTGTTGACGTATACGTCATGTACATTTTAATAACGTTAACCACTCAATCATACGCCCCCATATACTCGTGAATACCAAAGGTTACGATAAAAAAAAAAAAAAACAAATATACTCGTAATTAAATTGATGAATATTGGCAAGCAGTAATATGACACCTTTCATAGAATGAAAAAAAAAAATCAACCAAAAGAGAAGAAATAACAAAATCGACTAAAACAAGTATTGAATAACACTTTGCATTTTATTGAAAACAGCAGTGAATTATCCAATAACAAAAGCAAACATGTCTCGTAACTTAAATAAAATTAAACAATAATTAGAACTTTGTTAATTAAAAACTTAGGTAGAGTAAAATTAATAAGGAATCATTTTAACAAAAAATGGTGGAACCTTCAGTCAAATAAACAAATAAGAAAGCATCAATCATGCATATACTCTCAGCCTCGGACCTAAAGAAAAGAAGTAAACACAACTCTTCTGACGTCTATAGATGTTTTGGGCTAATTTTCAGGAAGTATGGAATAGTCCCGAAAAAAATCCACCGTCGCACAGTGGTTCAGAATCGTTTTTTCTTGGTCCAAACTCTGTAGCGGATAGATATATTTTCATATTTTTTTTTTGTTTGTTCGACAGATAAACTTTCAGCTTTCCGACACATCAAATGCCACGAAATTCGGTCTAGCGATTGCAGAGGAATTCAAGGACAATATTAAGAAAATTGATTTTTTATATTTTTCATCAACATATGAGTGTTTTGAGTTTTTCATATGTTTTAAATATTTAACAAGTAAAAAGGTATCAGTCGGCTTTGCCGACAGAGATATAACCTCAGCCTGTATATATTGAAACAATTTTTTCCCAAAAACGTATGTATTTAGCGGTTTTTAAAAATTTTGGGAATTTGAACCGACAAAAATGTTCATTAGGATTAGAGATCAAAAGTTTTGCGGAGGAGATACTAAAAGGAATGGATCTACATTGACCATTATGGAAGTGGATCTCCAGCCACTACATATGGTGCCATAGGGGTTCTTTACATCCGTCGGAATGTTTGCTCAAGAAGTATGGACTTGCCCCTGAAACAACGTTTACCATCGTAATTGAGGCAGCAAATGCGAGTTGCTTCAACAAAAATCAAAGTTATTCGATATCAGGTCTTAATGTGAACTTATCCGAAATTTTGTGTGGGAGGTACCGGATGGAGTGGACAAATATAGTACATATTTGAATCTGATCTATATCTAATAGATATATTAGGATGTGTAAAGTATGGACCAATTCGGCCACTCCCTTCAAGAGTTACCGTATGAACAAATTTTCCGAACATTTTTGAACTTTTGTTGGCGAGGTACCTGAAGGAGTGGACCGATGTGGCTTATCTTCAAACTTAAACTATGGTTGGACAAAATATTACTAAGGCCAAACTTTGGACCGAATCGGTAGATCCGTTCTAGAGTTATCTTGTGCTACAACCACCACACATGGTGTCATAGGGTTTTTTTTGCAACTTTCAGGCTATTTTCTCAGGAAGTATGGACTTGCCCCTAATGAAACTTGTAACGTCGTATGGAGGGCTGTGAATACAAGTTGCTAAAACAAAAATCAGAGCGATTCGAGAGATAGCCCTAAAATGAACTTTTCCGAAATTTTGTGTGGGAGGTACCCGAAGGAGTGGGCCGATTGAGTCTATATTGAAACATTATCTAAGTACGCTCCAGCCAGACAGACAGACGGACGGACATTGCTCAATCGACTCCAAATTGTCTGAAACACATTTCGTCCAAACATACTTGGGGTCTAAAACCATTATTTCGATGAGGCACATTTTGCCCGTATGAAAGTGTATATACCCTCGTTAGCATAAATGCTGAGGGTATAAAAAAGGTCAAACCCCAACAAACAAAGCATAAAAACGCAAAAAAAAAGTAAAAAAAAATAATTTTTTTTTCAAAAGATTAAAATTTTTTCAAATGTAATATTGCGAAATGGGATATGGGTAAATACGCAAATGGTAAATACCCATTAAAATGGGTAAATTGGGTACAAATGGGTAAATACCCAGGAATTTAACCAATATGTGGGTATAAACTACAGAAACTAAAATCATACAATTGGATGCGAAAACGTACTGCTTTAGAAAATTTTAACTGACCATGAATAAAATTACGTCTTTTGGATACGGGGCAAGTTAAAATATGACCAAGTTTGGTCCATATTTTGTGGTAAATCTCTCATATATTGTGACAGCATTTTTATACCCTATACCACAATGTGGAAAAGGGTATTATAAATTTGTTTTGGTAAAAATTCATGTAACACCGCGAAATATTCGTCGGAGACCCCAAATGTGGTATACCAATCTTCATATCTCGACGAGATAAAGCGATTTTGAGATGTGTGTCTGTCCGTCCGTCCGTATGTCCATTATAAATTGTAAACACGCTACAGGCCGCAATTATGGACCTATCGTCACGAAATTTTGTATGAAGGTCGGGTTCAGATCAGAATAGATCCCTATTCTTATTGGTGATGATCGTGAAATATTTAGCGGGTGAAATGGACCAAAAACATAATATTTATCCAATTTTCTAGTGGCTCTGTAGGTCTCAATAATAGTCCGATCAACGCGTAATTTTAAATAAGGTAAGAGTATATCACAAAGGAGAAGCTCGCAATTTGAGATGGCGATCGGATAATATTTAGAGGGTTAAATGGACCAAAACTTTTGTGTGACAATTGTGAAAAATTTTAGTATACAGCTTATATCTTAATTCCTGGAAGTGACATTCCGGACAAGTGAGATATACTTGAACCTTTCAATTGATGCCAATTATGTTGGTGTGCATGATCAGATAACAGAGTTACATCCTAATATATTCCGTTATTGGTTTTATAGTGTAATAATAAACTCGCTAGAAGTCGCTATTATACATTAATAGTCACGAAATTTTGCACCGGGTAAGAGTATAGGTCGAAAAAGATGCCAACAATTTTGAATGATGATCTGATATTCTTTAGCAGGTGAAATGGACCATTACTTTTGTATGAAAAATATAAAAATTTTTTTTTTGGTCGATATTTTAATTCCTTGAGGACATATATATATTTCGCAAAGTAGCCTACATATAGAAAAAACCACTGACCTTTCCTCTGATGTAAATTGCAATAAAGTGTTTGCTAGATAACGGGCCTACTGCCTAATATATAAAGGGTTCTGTATAGAGAACCACATTTTTATCCCATGCTACTTATTGTCTCTCCAAAAGTTTATGTAACACCACGAAATATTCGTCGTAGACCCCTTATTTGGTATGCCGAAATTCATATCTCGACGAGATAAAGCGATTTAGCGATGTGAGTCCGTCCATTAAAAATTGTAAACAAGCTTAAGGCCGCAATTATGGACCGATTGTAACGAATTTTTTAAGGGGGTTGGGTTCGGGCCATAATAGAAATGATTCGTTTTTGGTGATGATCGTGAAATATTCAGGGGATGAAATGGACCAAAAACAAAATTTTAACCAATTTTGTAGCGGCTCTGTAGTTCAAAATAATATATCAAAATAATTATACATTAAATCTCTGATATTTGATAATTAAATTTTCACAATCATTGAAAAGAAGTTCCGTGGAGATCGATTGTCCAGGGATAGTGGTATAGGGTATCCCATGGTCGGCTCTGTCCGACTATAGACTTTTCTTACTTGTTTTGATATTTGACAGCTTTTAGAGCAGTTTGTTGTAGTTCCCCATGCAGAAAATCATAAATGCTGGATCGAGATCCGAACTTTATAATATATCAGAAGGATTAAGCCACGATTTCAGTGGATAATCTTAAGATTTAAGTCCGCCTCAACAAAGCTATAATTTTTGCATTTATCGTTAAATTTTTCGCTCAAGTAACTCCAACAACCGATTTGACATATACAAACTTTAGTCCGCGTGGTTAAACCGTTTATCTGGTATTCTTTTTGATTTTCTGCTTGACAGAAAAACAAAATTTTCATTTCAAAATAAAATTTTATTTACCCAAATAAACACCCAAAAAAGAAATTTATTGGGTATTTACCTGGTATTTACCAATGCACAGAGTCCGATTTTCCAAAAAAACTGGTCAAAAATCGAAAAACAAAATTATCAGTTTACACTAAAAAGGGTCAGATATTGTTTATAGGATCCCAGTGCGTGTAGTTATGAAGAAATATATACATTTCTTGTTTAATAAGTGGGTATAAAAGCAGGTCGAAGTGATCCTATTTGGAATTTATTTTTTTTTACGATTGTCTAAGTCTGGAGTTTTTTTTACTATTTAAGTTGTTTATAAATCTATGATAATATGCAAAATAAACAACGGTTATTAAATATTTTCTGTTTGTAATTGTAATGAAAGGTATGTGAAACGTATTTAAGATGTTCAGTGTCGCCAATGAATTGTGCGTTCTTTAATAATTGATGTCCGTACTTGTTATTTTTTTTTTCAAGATAAATTTTCACAATAAATTATGAAAATAGTTGTGAGTAAGATCGAGTCGGGCCGTGTAATGTATCATTTCATAAAAAAGGAAGGGTCTTTTACCAATATCCATCGAAACATCCTGCACATATTTGCACTTTTTGTTTTTATGTGATATTTTGTCTTGCAGGTATGTACAGATTTTCTTTCGTTCAGAATGTCAGAATATAGTATAGGGTCACTTTCTGGCGTTTGGGTATAATTTGGAGTTTTGGTATATTCTAATACCTATAATAAAATTTTATGGCGAACAAATTTCTAGAATATTCTGGTCTGATCCGATCACATTTTATAGGAGATTTTAAAGATTTGTGGAAAAAGGGACCAAAAGGACCCCTTTTATGACTCGCACATTCTTGTCAGTATAGCTACCAAAGATATTATACACCTAAAGTGCAAGGATTACAAGTGATCTTAACTCAAATATGTCCAAAACTATAGAAATGGTGGAAGCTTGCAACTCTATTTTATTTTCTTCGTTTTTTGGCAAAATTGATACCGATATTTTCTGGGTATGTAATGCAAATAGAGATTTCTTTTCTTTGGTAACTTATAGTGAAATTTAGCAGAGAACATTTTTGTCTTTGACGGCTTTCTTCTAAAATGATGCTTTGTATGACAATTTTGCTAAAACTCACATGAAGTACGCCCTTAACCCTAACATGTGTTTATAATTTTGCATATTTCTGAAGTTTATGTAAGGTATAGAGTTTTGGTGTATTCTAGGACCCATAGTAAAAATTGATGGCGAACAAATTTGTAGAATATTTTGATCCGATAAGATCGCATTTTATAGGAGGGGGACCAAAAAGACACCTTAAATGACCGCCTGAGGGTTAAATAATATCAAAAATGTAATCAGCGGCTCGAAAAACATAAGAATCAAAGGTTAGATCCATTCATTTTTAGATTTTTGGCCAGGTTTTTCAGAAAATCGGGCACTGTGCAATGTTTTGGGTAAATACCGGGTAGAATCCCATATATACTAGAGATGGGAAATGGGTAAATACCCAAATGGTAAATACCCATTATTTTGGGCATATTGGGTAAACATGGGTAAATGTAAAAACGATTATATAATTAATTTGGGACAAAATGCAGTCTGAAATATTACATGGTCCATTTAATAGTAAATTTTATTAATGTACATTTAAACGGCATACAGAACAAGTTAAAATGAACAATTAAACATATTATTTAAACACAGTGTTTTTGCAATATTAGATCATAACATCACTGTCACTATCAGTATCACTCCCAATGCAAATTATGGAAGAGTTAGGCGTAGAATGCGTAATACCACTGGACGTGGATGGTGATTCATCCAATATTGGAGATAAAATTAAGATTTCCTCCTCATGTATGTATGGGTTTAATCGTTTTTTTTCATTCTTTTATCAAAGGACGAATATAATTCTTTTTTTTTTCGTCATCATTAATTTCGTTTGTTGCTGTTAATGTATTTTGCAGCTTATTACGAATGTCTTTAAATGCAAAATTCACACGATGTATATTGTGTTGATTTGATTCGAAAAAGTTTGTCCATTCAGCTATAGGTTGGAAGAGTTGTAAATTGATGTCTAACGTGTTCCAAAAATTTTCCGAGAGTAATGATGATTTTGTTGTTGAACTCAGGGTTATTTTTTCATGAACAGCCAAGGCTTGAAGGGATACTTTACTGTTCACTAAGCTTTTAAATGAAGTAGCATAACTGCCCCATCTCGTTTTAACTGGGAGTTGTAGTTGCTGTCCAGATCCTTTTTCTTTACAGATCTTAGCAAATGTCCATGAAAGGACCTTACAGAATTTAATAGTTTTGATTATATCAATAACTAGTAAAAAAAACAGTTCTTCAGTGTGGGACATTTTAAAAAGTCTTCGCTGAGCAAATTAAGGCAATGGGCTACACATCCTAGTGGTACTACTTGAAGAAATACCTTTTGAAACTCTTTAAATGCACCCTGCATATTCCCAGCATTATCGCAAGTGAGAGTTATAAACTTGTGCTCACCGTATACATTCATTACTTTAATAATTTCTTCGGCGATATATGCTGAGGTGTGCTTGTAGTCTTCAGTTGCCAAGCTTCGGACAAACACCATCTCGGACATTGAGATTAAAAAGTTGATTACACCTTCACTGCGCACATTGCTCCAACCATCACACTGCAGATGCATGTAACTTGCTGCCTTCACTTGCTCAGTAATGTTATTCGAAGTTTCATCATATATCTTGTTCAAGTACTTGCTGGAAATTGTCTTTCTATTTGGTAATTTAAATGAAGGATTTAATTCTTCGAAAAATTGCTGCCAAAGTGGATGCTCAACCATTGAATAAGGAGCTCCAGATACAATAATTGCTCTGGCAAGTTTCTCTTGAAGGCTATCTTTATATTCATCGCATATTTTGAGGCTCGAGTTTGATGGTGGAAGGGAAGTTGAGGATCACTGTAGTGGTTCGAATTTTGCAATTGGGTGTTGTGTTCACTGGGAATCATTTCACTTACTTCACTTCTTAACGTAATTGGGCACTTGACGCAGTTGACCAAATGTTTTGCCATTTTATTAACATTTGGGAATTTGTAAACCGTGTTGCAGTATCTGCAAAGAACTGCCTTTGAGTTGCTTGGATTTGTTGCAAAATGCTTCCATATTCGTTCATTTTTAGGTCTTCCCATCTTAAAAATGATTAAATTTTATTTTTCCATTTTTAACAGTCTTCACATTTTAACGCATACCTTATCTACAGATTAATCGGATAGATTAGTGTATTTTATACAGGTACAATACTTTTTTAGCGGTTCTAACTTTTATTTTAAATAATTTTTTAGACGATTGACAAATAAAAATTTTCAATTTTGTTTTTTTTTTTAACACCCAAATAAACACCCTGAAAAGGAATTTAAAAGGTATTTACCCAAGTTTTGGGTAAATACCGGGTAGAATCCCATCTATATTCATAAACAGAATATACACAAAAACCAAAGGCAAATCCAATACTGAACATTTTGTCGATTTTTTAAAGTTGTTATAATTTGTTTACAGAATACAAAGGTTGTTAAATTTGTTGTTAAAATGAGTTTCTCGAAAAAATAACAATATCGACAGTCGTTAAAAAGATATATAATAGGCCCACTGATCTATAATATCATAATATTACTATATGCAAAGTTATGGCCGATTCATTCACTCCCTACGAAAGTTATGGTGAGCACTACTTTAGCAAAAAATTGTGAACTTTTGAGGGCAGGGTACATGAAAGAGTAGACCGATGGGGCCCACTTTTGAACTTAAAATCAGTTTGGACAAAATATTACGTTACCCAAAAATTTGAACCAATTTGGTAGATCCGTTCGAAAGTTATCGCGCATGGCTAAATTAAATCCAAATTGTCTGAAACGAATTTTGTCCAAACCTATTTGGGGTCTAAAACCATTATTTCGATGAGGCATATTTTTGGTAGGATGAAAGGGTGTTTGGGGATTTCTGAATGAAATCAGACTCTTTTTCAAAATGAGGTTTTTGATTTTCTTTATTTTGTGCTGTGGTGATACTGCCCATCAGCAAAACATTTCCGTATATTTTTTTACTAACGGTTCTAGAAATATCGCGTCTTAAAAAAGTAGAATTCTGTAAAAACTGTATGCAAAGAAATACTCATAACTTCTTTAATGTTGGTACAATTGGTGAAAATTTTTGTTTGTTTTGTTGTTTTATCAAAAATTGCACTCTTCGAATTTCTTCAAATTTCTTTGTATTAAACGGGATTCGAATGCTTACTATTTTTATACCCTACACCACCTTGTGGTAAGGGGTATTATGTCTTTGTGCATTAGTTTGTAACATGCAAATAATTGTTCCACAAACATCCTATACGGGACAAGGGAGACTTCTCTCTTATTAATGAGTTCATATTAGGGCACATGACCGTGGTGCGGAAACTTTCGCGAATTTGTTGCAAATGACACCATATTCTCTTGTCCAATAGGTACAATAAATATAAACATAAAATTCACGAGTTTATAAAGAAAAACCAAAAATTGCTATAGTGTCAAAAGTTCCTAATATGCTCCGAAATGGCGCGATTTGAGAACAAATTGGTCCAGAACGGTTTGAAAATGATTTTAAATTAGATTAAAAAAAAATTTAAAGAAAAGCAAATATGTTGTTATCTATATATATAAAAGAGCTTAGTGATAAGTGAGTGAGTGAGTGAGTGAGTGACTGACGGATCATCGCCCAGACGAAACCGCTGAAGCTAGAAAGCTGAAATTTTGACTGTGTGTTGCTGTCGGTGAGTAGGGGTGAGATAAGGCTGGGTTTTTGGAAATTCGACCTATAAGGGTACGAAAAGTACTAAAAGGTACTAAATATGGTACCCTTTGTATTAGGCAAACGGGAAGAGCTAGAATTCTGAAATTTAGAATGAGGGTAACTGATGGAGAGTTAGAAAGATGTACTAAAGGGTTTTGAGAAATTCGACCTCTAAGTGTACGAAAAGTACTAAATTTAGTACCAATTGTATATTTTGAACGGATTTAGCTAGAAACTTGGAATTTGGTATGGAAATGAAAGTTGGGAAGTGGTGTTTATAAAAGGAAATGATTTGTGAAATTCGTATTCATGTGTACGAAAACTACTAAATGGTACTAAATTTTAGTACAATTTGGATTTGGGTGAAAGGATAGATCTGGAAATCTGAAATTTGGAATTAAGATTACTGACGGAGTATAGGATTGAGATATAGGCGTAGTTTTGGAAATTCGTACTTATGTGTACGAAAAGTACTAAATTTAGTACAACTTGGATTTGGATGAACGGATAGAGCTAGAAACCTGAAATTTGGAATTAGGATTACTGACGGAGTATAGGATTGCGATATGGGGGTAGTTTTCGAAATTTGTACTTATGTTTACAAGTTCCAAATGGTACTAAATTTTGTAGAACTTGGATTTGGGTAAACGGATAGAGCTGGAAACTTTAAATTTTGAATTAAGATAACTGTTGAAGTGTACGATTGATATATGGGGTAGTTTAGTACTTATGTCTACGAAAAGTACTAATGGTACTAAATTTGGTACAATTTGGATTTGGTTGAACGAATAGAGCTGGAACCCAGCAATTTCGTACTTATTTCGTATTAAATATGGTATCCATGGTATTAGGCAAACGGGAAGAGCTAGAATTCTGAAACTTGGAACGAGGGACACTGATGGAGAGTTATAGAGAGAACCCTTTGGTATGGTTTTTGGAAATTCCACCTATAAGGGTACGAAAAGTACTGAAAGTTACTAAATTTGGTACCAATTGTATATTTTGAGCGGATAAAGCTACAATCTTCAAATTTGGTATTGGAATCAAGATTGGGAAGTGGTGTTGATATTAGGAAATGATTTTGGAAGTTCGTACTTATGTGTACGAAAAGTAATAAATGGTACTAAATTTGGTACAATTTGGATTTGGGTGAAATTTGGAATTTAGATTACAGTCGAAGTGAAATATGGGGATAGTTTTTGAAATTCATACTTATGTGTACGAATAGTACTTAATGGTACTAAAATTGGTAAAATTTGGATTTGAATAGACCTGGAAAACTGAAATTTGGAATTAAGATTACTGATGGAGTGAAGGACTGAGGTAGTTTTGGAAATTTGTACTTATGGGTACGAAAAGTACAACATTTGGTACAAATTGGATTTGGGTGAAGGGATAGAGCTGGAATCCTGACATTTTTAATTAAGATTACTTACGGAGTGTAGGATTGAGGTAGTTTTGGAAATTCGTACTTATGGGTACGGAAAGTACTAAATGGTACTAAATTTGGAACAATTTATATTTGGGTGAACGGATACAGCTGGAATCCTGTAATTTCGAGTTAAGATTACTGTTGTAGTGTAGGATTGAGGAAGTTTTGGAAATTCGTACTTATGGGTACGAAAAGTAATAAGTGGTACTAAATTTGGTACAATTTAGATTTGGGTGGACGGATACTAAATCCTGAAATTCGCAATTACTGTTGCTCCTGGATTTTAAAAATTGTACTGACTAATGTACTATTGTTTCTACGTTAACACGAATTCGGTTGCTAAATAATGTACTGACATCAAAAAGTCAAACGTACCTTTTCAACAAAATTGTTTTTATCTTTGTTGTCTATTCTAAGCGTTATAGTAAGTTCATTTGAAAAGGTAGATATATGCGGCTAATGTTTTACAAGAAGGTTTTTACATCCAGAAAAAAAAGGATTAAAATAAAATGTCTCAAAAATAAACTGTTATATAGGGTAACATCTTCTGAATAATGGTTTCTACATTTTGATATCACAAATTCAAAAATTCGGTTGGAAAATGTGGATAAAATTTTCAAAATACCCGTACCGTTCTAATAAAAAATGGACTGGAAATTAAAATTAAGGTCGCTGTTGAAGAGTAGAGGTCTGAACAAACGTTCGAACAAAACGTGTACGAGCAGTACTTGAAAGAAATTAAATATCAATTCAAATAGGTATTAGTACATCAGTTTTCAGTGTTCCTCATACTAAATATAGTTTATTTGTATATTATTCTTTTTCCGCTTACGAAGTAGCGGGTATTTTGCTAGTAACAGATATATTTAAGAAATGCATTACTGAACTTCAATGCATTTGGTGCGGAAACTTTTTTCGCGATAGAAAAAGTGCACCTTATTTCATAATAGTTTTTCATGCTCTACACGGCTATGTGGTGGTATTTTTGATATTTGCAAAAAAGTGCAAAAAGTTATAACCCTAGTGCATATTAGCTCAATGATATGGGACCTACTGTTTATCGCCGAGTCCGAACGGCGCACAGTGTTGCCGCTTCCATACAAAAGTGGACAAAAATAGAAGGAGTTGCACAAGTACTTGTAAGGGCATAGGAATGAAAAATTTCAACTTTGGTCCATATCGGTTCAGATTTGGATATAGCCCCCATATATATCTTTCTCCGATTTTGCTTTAACTCGGTCAATTTTGATCGAATAGCCAAATCTGAACCGATTTTTACGAAAATCGATGAACCTATTCAGGGACATAAGAAAATATCACATATCAAATTTGAAGGCTATTCGATTAAAATTGACGGAGTTATAGCAAAATCGGGGAAAGATATATATGGCGGCTATATCCAAATCAGAACCGATTTCTTTGAAAATCGGTAGAGCTACTCAGGAAAATATTACATATTAAATTTGAAGGCTATTCGATCAAAATTGACCGAGTTATAGCAAAATCGGGGAAAGATATATTTGGGGGCTACATCCAAATCTGAACCGATTTTTGTGAAAATCGGTAGAGCTACTCAGGGGCCTAAGAAAATATTACATGTTAAATTTGAAGGCTATTCATCAAAAATTGAGCGAATTATAGCAAAATCGGGGAAAGATATATATAGGGGCTATATCCAAATCTGAACCGATGTTTGCTAAAATCGGCGAAACTACTCAGGAGCCTAAGAAAATAACACATACTAAATTTGAAGGCTATTCGATCAAAATTGAACGAGTTGTAGCAAAATTGGGAAAAGATATATATGGGGGCTATATAAAATCTGAACCGATATATCTCAGAAGGTTGCAAGAATGGGCAGAATGTTCTTACACATTTTGATTTGGAAGATATGTCCAATTAAAGGAAAACAGGAGCCAAGGTGGCAATAAGTGGCAATCAAAAGATCTGCTCTACTAAATATTAAGAATTTTGATTTTTTTATCAAATTTAAATTTTGATTTCTCGATAACGGTACATTGCCCATGTGCAGTTAATGTCAACTTTTTGTACTAGAACGTTATATTTATAGCCCACTCATCAAATCCCCATACAAAACTTTTAGTTTTATCAACAAATTTTTCAGAAAATGTTATTTTAAATGTCGCTTTATTTTCATATGATTATCGCCTTAGATTACCTGGGAAAATTTTTTCATATTTAAAGAGCTATAACTTCATTATGGATGCACATATCGACAAAATTCTTTTAGATACCTTGTATCGGATGTGCTTACTGTAAGAAAAAACATAAACATATGTAAAAGTTAACATCACATTTTTTATTTTTGTCCACGCGGCAACACTGTGCGGCGTGTCTTAAGACACCACTTTGTAGAGAAGTTTTACATGGCTGAAATACTCAGGAAATGTTGCCAACATTACTGAGTATGATATTATGTGTTTGTTTGAACAAACAAACATACACCCAGCTAGCATTTGGAAGATTGTTTAATCAAAAATCACATTGCAGAGTCTTTTTAGAGTCCCTTTGGTGATCAAAAATTGATTAAGTCGCTTGTATGCTCAGAAAGGGACTCGAAAGTGACTCCCTGTAATGATTAAAAAGAGTTCAATTTAAAATACAACAACAAATGTGTAGCAATCACAAATAAATCATTGAGGCGTTTAAAATGTGATCATTTTTTGTTATTTATTGTCACATTTAGATCATCTGATGATTGAAAAATGCTTTATCAAAAAAGGGTCGTGCAGGTGTTTGAAAAGTGATTAGAATTATGTATCTTCTGATCATATTTTGAACAGCTAGGTGATTAAACACTGATTGTTTTGTTTATTTCCAAACATAACGGGTTGGTTGTCTTATAATTCTCATATACACTTTCTACAAAACTTTGGTATAAATATCACGTATAATATTAAGAATATTGACAAAGAAAACACAAGTACAGGTTTTGCCAAGTGAAATGAAGAAAGTGAATGAAGAGACAGTATACTAAAGGAATAATTATAACAAAGTAGAAAAGGAAACAAATCAAAGGAAAGAAACAAAAAACAAAGAAGAATAAAAAAGAAAATTCTTTTAATTTTTTGTCTGATAAAGGCTCATAAATGACTCACTAAAGACTCGTAAACGATTATAAACATGTCTAAAAAGACTCGAAAAAGAGTCACAAAATGATCAACAAATCACCAAGAAATGATTAAAATACTACTCGAAAAACACTTTATATACCATCAGAAAATGGGCAAAAATGACTCGAAACTAATGCAGAGGAAGACTCATTTGTGATTTGTTTAGAAGAGTCGCCTAAGGTTACGTTTTCCTCCCGACAAAGGAGTCATTTATGATCAGAAAATGAGCTCATATTCCAGCTTTTTAATCGTGCAGTCGGATCAAAAAAGACTCGAATTTGATTAAAAATTTCAAAAAATGTTGGCTGGGCATTCATATATATTTCGGTATTTCACTTTAGTGTAGACAGCAGTGAACGTTTGTAGTTATTTTACTATGTAGAAAGTTCAAACTAAATTATACTTTGCAACTTAGACATTATTAATGCAGTTCGACTACTTGCGATTGTCGTCAAATATTAATCCTAATACTACGTTAGAAAAAAATACATACATATGTTATGCTCAGGTCACATTTTGACCCACACCTTTTTATAGATGTAATGCAAATGTGTACTTTTTTTTAAACATTTTTAATGTCAAAATTTCATGCCCTGAGTAGTAAGAACTTCAAATTATATTCCACCAGGACAAAACATGGAGGTGCTAAAAACTACAGGTCATCAAATGACCCCAACCGTAGTAGCAGGGTTAAGACAAACTTTTTTGCTATTCATTCGAATGCTTTTAGCATTAAATAGAATTTACGAAGAAAAGGAAATGACAAATTTGACAAATGTTAAATTATGTAGGGAAGTAGAAAACTATAAGGAAACATTTATAGTACTTTTGAGATAGAGATAAAATGACGGAAGAGAAACAAGTATTACAGACAGTTAGTAGATGTTATACAATAAATTTAAAGATTAATGTTTCGAATTGAATACCAAATATGGAAACGGTGTGTGATATATGTTTATCTTATTGTCGATTAGAATAAAATTCTAATGTACTTTAGCCAGTCTATAGATGAACCACATAACACCAAGTTTCGAGGTGTTATCCTTTATTTAAGTTTTCAAAAAAGATTTTGGCTTTCCCCTTTCCACGTGAAATATCACATAGCCATCTTTGCCTTTGTCCAACATAAATAATAAACTTACACTTCTGCTTCATCATCTTGTCATAATTAACTGCTGCGACATCGGGGTATTCAAACATGTATATATATTTATTTATAATTGTTCCACAAACATCTCATAAGGGACAAGGAAGACTTCTTTCATATCAATGAGTGCACCCCACCTCAATGATATTCTGAGTGAAATCCGACACTTTTTAAAAAAATGGTTTTTGATTTCCCTTATATTTTGCTACCTTGATGCTGTTCATCTGCAAATCATTTCAATATATTTTTAGTTTTTTTTACGTTTTTATACCCTACACCACACTGTGGTAAGGGGTATTATGTCTTTGTGCATTTGTATGTAACATACAAAAGGAAACGAAATAGACCCATAGTTCCTTTGGGTTTTCCCGGGAAACGGGAATCAAAAAATCGCCATTCCCGGGAATCCGGTATTTCCCGGGAGATTTTAAAATACAAGAGTGGATCAACATTTCCGTGAATACAATAGTTTCAAAGAGTTGCGGGCTCAAAAATGGATGACACGTTTTCGCTCTATCGATTAAAAACGATTTTGCCCACACTGACCATTTCCATAATGGAATCGCTCAATGGAAAGTGATTTGGCTCAAACAATTAAGTTATTGATTAGAAATTCCAATTTTATGGACCTCGAAAATCTTATATTTTATTCTTATGCTTAAGATTGCTTGAAACAAGTAAGAAAGTATCAGTCAGCTGTGCCGACTGAGCTAAAGAAAAGAAGCAAACACAATACTTCTGACGTTTTTAGGGACTTTTTGAGTTTTTGAGCCGCATCCTAAGGAAGTGTGGATTTAACCCGAAAAAAATTTACCATTTTAACTAGGGCACAAAACATGTTGCTAAACATATAAAAGAGAGAGTGTGGGAGATTTCACCCTTCGACGGTTATCTTACGTACTACCCAATGTAGTTGGTATCAGCAGGCTTTTTTGAGATTTTGTGCCTTTACCTCAGGAAGAGTGGACTTGCCCTCCCAACAAAATTAACAGGGCCTTCAAGTAAAACTTTTTGGAAAGAATTTCAAAACTATTCGAGATGGGCTGTTAAACTGCACTTTTCCTAAATTTTGTGTTGGAGGTACCCGAAGGCCTGGACCGATATATTCCATATTCCAACCTGATACATGACTAAATGAAATAATACGATATGCAAAGTTAGGACCAATCAGATACTTCCTGCGAGAGTTATCTTGCCAATTTTCCATTTTAGTTGTTGCCGTCAAGGTTTCTTGGAGCCTTTACGACATTATCTCAGGAAGTATGGACTTGCCCCCGACAGAATATGTACCGTCAAATCGATCCGAGAGGAGCCTAAAACTTCACTTTTCTCGAATTTTGGGTAGAACCCGTTCTATGCCTGGAACTAATATTACCATATGCAAAATTATGATTGATTCGGTTATTCCTTTCGAGAGTTATTGTGCGCACCATCTTAGCGATAATTGTTGAACTTTTGTGGGGAAGGCACCGGAAGTAGTGGACCACCGATGTGGTTCATCTTTGAACTTAAACTAAGTTTAAAAAAAATGGTGATTGCCAAATTTTTGACCTGATCGGTGGCTTCGTTCGAAAGTTATCGTGCGCATCAGCCAGCAAGCCGGACCCTCTTTAGCCCAATGGCTGAGGGACTTTAAAACAGAAAATATTCTTTCGCACTTAAATAAAACAGAATAAAAATCCGTCGTTATAGTCCAGGTTTTTGGTGCGGCTCTTATAACCTTTTCCCTGAAAACACTTTTGTAGATTAAAGATATTTCCAAATATTTTGTAATTTATTGATTCTCTAAAATCTAATAGAATTCTGATTCTATGGTATGAAAGTTACAGGCAGAGTTTATTCATTAATTTAATATTAGTTGTGATAAATGTAAAAAGATATTTTCCGATTTCCGAAAATCCCGTAATCAAAAAACCGAGAATTCCCGGGAAATTCCGGTACGGGATTTCCCTACCCAAAACCCTAATCACTGAGTCGATTTATGCATGTCCGTCCGTCCGTCTGTCCATGTATTTTTGTTCGCAAAGTACAGGTCGAATTTTTTGTCCGATTTAGCTGAAAATTAGGGACTACAGTTTTTTTAGCCATAGGAAGAACGCTATTGCTTTTGGTGAAAATCGGTTCAGATTTGGATATAGCTCCCATATATCTTCGCCCGATTTCACGTATTTGCTGCACCAAACACGCTATATACGTCCACTTTTGTTGAAATCTGGAATGTGTGACTGAATTCGGTCTACAAATAAGTGTGCCAAATTATATCGAAATCGGTTCAGATATAGCTCCCATGCATATTTTCGTCCGATTTCACGTATTTGCCGCACCAAACACGCAATATACGTCCAATTTTGATGAAATTTTGAATATGTGACTGAATTCAGTCTACAAATAAGTGTGTCAAATTATATCGAAATCAGTTCAGATTTGGATATAGCTCCCATATATATTTTCGACCGATTTCACGTATTTGCTGAACCAAACACGCCATGTACGTCCGATTTCGATGAAATTTTGAATGTGTGACTGAATTCGGTCTACAAATAAGTGTGTCAAATTATATCGAAATCGGTTAAGATTTGGATATAGCTCCCATATATATTTTCGGCCGATTTCGCGTATTTGCTGCACCAAACACGCTATATAAGTCCGATTTCAATGATATTTGGTATGTGTGACTGAATTTGGTCTACAAATAAGTGTGTCAAATTATATCGAAATCGGTTCAGATTTGGATATAGCTCCCATATATATTTTCGGCCGATTTCGCGTATTTGCTGTACCAAACACGCTATATAAGTCCGATTTCAATGATATTTGGAATGTGTGACTGAATTCGGTCTGGAAATAAATGTGCTAAATTATATCGAATCGGTTAGGATCTGGATATATGTATCTTACTTACATACTTAGTTGGCCCATTACAGAACATTTGTTCCATAGACCGAACTAAGAAAAGATCTCCATTCCTCTCTGTTTTTCGCTTGACTTTTTGGAATACCGCGCCTTTCCATTTCTTCATGCACTTGTTTGCTCCATCGAAGCTTAGACCTGCCGATTCTGCGTGCACCGCCATGTGGCATGTATTCATACGCCTTTTTAGCGGGATCATCATCGCTCATTCACATGATATGGCCTAGCCAACGCAATCGTTGCATCTCGATACGTTTAACTATATTCATGTCTTTGTATATCTTATATAGCTCGTGGTTCATACGACGTGGATATTCACCGTCAACGCAAATCGGCCCGTAGATCTTTCGAAGAATTTTCCTCTCAAACACACCAAGCACTGCCTTATCTGCTTGCGCAAGTACCCATGCTTCGGAGCCATACATTAGCACGGGTAGTATCAGCGTTTTGTATAGTGTTATTTTTGTTTGACGAGATATGGCTTTGTTTTTAAATTGCTCACTTAGACCATAGTAGCATCTGTTGGCCAATACAATTCTTCTTCTTATTTCACAACTGATGTTGTTTGTTGTGTTTATGGCAGTGCCGAGGTAGACGAAGTCTTTAACTACCTCAAAATTGTAGGTACCAACTTCTACAGTTGGTCCGAGCTCTATGGACGCTTTGCGCGTCGACACCATCAATTTGGTCTTTTCGCCGTTTACCGCCAGAGCCACTTTCGCAGATTCTGCTTCGACCTTCCTAAAGGTATCAGTTACTTCCTTTACTGATCGTCCCATGATGTCTATGTCATCAGCATAGGCAAGTAACATGTGGCTATTGGTGTAAATTGTGCCATTTCTTTTGACATTTGCATCTCGTATTACCTTTTCCAGCAAAATGTTGAATAGGTCACACGAAAGGCTGTCTCCTTGTCTGAAACCTCTTTTGGTACAAAATTCTTCGGAGAGGTTCTTTCCAATTTTAACTGAGGACCTAGTATCAGTTAAAGTCATCTTACAAAGCCGGATGAGCTTTGCGGGAATACCAAATTCAGACATTGCGTGGAATACCTTTGATCGGAGGGGACTGTCGAATGCTGCTATATAATCGACAAAAAGGTGAAATATGTCGATCTGCATCTCTTGGGTCTTCTCTAGGATATGCCGCAGGGTAAATATCTGGTCAATGGTGGACTTGCCAGGTCTAAAGCCGCATTGGTATGGTCCAATTATCTCGTTGACCATTGGCTTTAGTCGTTCGCACAATATCCCTGACACGATCTTGTAGGCAATAAGGAGTAGACTTATGCCCCTATAGTTAGAGCATACAGTCTTATCTCCCTTCTTGTGGACGGGGCACAGGATACTCAGGTTCCAATCGTCGGGTACTCGTTCTTCCTGCCAGATGGTGCTAACTAGCTAATGAATACACCTTATCAGCGTGTCGCCTCCGGTTTTGAACAGCTCGGCTGGTAAGCCATCGGCCGCTGCTGCCTTATTATTCTTCAGCCTGTTGATTGCTGTCTTTACCTCATCTTGGCTGGGCGGTATACATTCAATACCATCTTCTGGGATTGGGACTGTGGTATCTTCGTCGTCTTCGCTGCTTTTGGATACCAACAGATTTGAAAAATGTTCTTTCCATATCCTGAGTACACTGTATCAGATACCAAATTACCTTGCTGGTCTCTACAGGAGGATGTGCTTGTACCAACGCCATCAGTTTGATGCTTGACTCTTTGGTAGAATTTTCGGACTTCATTCTGGCTCCTGTACATCTCGATTTTTTCACACTCCCGCTTTTCCATTTCTCTCTTTTTCATGCGGAAAAGACGTTTCTCTTCTCTCCTTTTCTCCCGATATCTCTCTCGTGCGCTACGCGTTGCTACTGATTGTAAAGTAGCTCTATATGCCGCATTTTTCTCTTCGGTAGCAGCACGACACTCCTGGTCATACCATGAATTCCTTTGTGGAGGTCTCTGGAATCCAAGTATGGATTTTTCGGCTGTTTTCATGGAGTGGGCAATATTTTGCCATTGTGTTGTTATGTTATCGGGACAAGTAGTGCTCGCGTTAAGCAATTGGGCTAGTTGAGTGGAATATTCTGTGGCTATCTGTTGTGTTTGCAGCCTATCGATGTCCAACTTTCGCGTTGTGTCTGTTCGTGCTTTATTTGCAACGTTTAGACGGGTACGTACCTTTGCTGCAACAAGGTAGTGGTCCGAATCAATGTTTGCGCCTCGGAACGATCGTACATCCAACACGCTGGATGAATGTCTTCCATCTATCACAACATGATCAATTTGATTACTTGTTCTTTGATCTGGAGACAGCCAGGTGCCCTTATGAATATCGAGATGATTAAATCTGGTACTGCTAACTACCATGTTTTTTGCAGCTGCAAAGTCTATCAGCCTCATACCATTGTCAGATGTTTCACTGTGGAGACTGAATTTCCCGACTGTTGGGCCAAAGATATTCTTCTTTCCAATTTTGGCATTAAAATCGCCTAGAATGATTTTTATGTCATGGGCAGGGCAACGGTCATATGTTTCTTCTAAGCGCTCGTAAAATATATCTTTGGTCTGTTCGTCCTTTTCTTCAGTGGGAGCATGAGCACAAATAAAGCTGATGTTGAAGAATTTAGCTTTTATTCGAATTGCAGCAAGTCTTTCATTCACTGGGGTGAAGCTGGATACCAGATGTTTTAGTCTCCGACTAACTACGAATCCACAACCAAACTCATGCTTAACGTCATGGCAGCTATAATACAGTGCGTCACCTTTAGGTGTTGTTGTGACGCCTTTCCCAATCCATCGTATTTCCTGTATGGCAGTAATATCGGCCTTGTACTTTTCAAGTACGTCTGCCAATGCGAAGACTGCACCTTCTCTATAAAGAGTGCGAACATTCCAGGTGCAGATTCGCAGATCATGGTCCTTAAAAACGTTTGCGGTGTTCGTCAACTTTAGAGGGGTTTGTTTTTCTTTTCTTTCGTTTTTTCATAGTAGGATGTTTTTTCTAGGGGAGGGTTACTAACCCGACGCCCAAACCCAAGTTTTTAACGTTCTTATGGGTGAACGCGCGGCACATGTTAGCTCACTACCTTTAACGGGTGTTAAAGGCAGTTCCCCAGGCCAATGCGAAGACTGCACCTTCTCTATAAAGAGTGCGAACATTCCAGGTGCAGATTCGCAGATCATGGTCCTTAAAACGTTTGCGGTGTTCGTCAACTTTAGAGGGGTTTGTTTTTCTTTTCTTTCGTTTTTTCATAGTAGGATGTTTTTTCTAGGGGAGGGTTACTAACCCGACGCCCAAACCCAAGTTTTTAACGTTCTTATGGGTGAACGCGCGGCACATGTTAGCTCACTACCTTTAACGGGTGTTAAAGGCAGTTCCCCAGGTGACACCACGGGGAGGTCAGTGTCCACTTGAGATGAAAGAGGGACCAAGATAAATCCTGGGCTTTGCCATGTTAAAGCCGGTCAAGACCGTTGCTTGGTATCATTCATCCCCTACGTCACCCAAATATATATGTATATGTATGTATATATATATATGTATCTCCGATTTATATTTTACATATTCACAGTGGTGTAGGGTATCATATAGTCGGCCTCGTCCGACTTTGATCCTTTCCATACTGGTTTATACTTATATCACTGATGAAATAATTTTCATTACTATTTTTTAGATAAAATGAAGTAAGAATTCTTGGCCAATTTCCATTGTTTTCAGAATTTTCTTTTTCAATATATCAGAGTTAATATACATATGTTCAAAACAATGGATATATTAATAAACGCATATACATACTTTTGGGTGTATCATTTATCAAAAAACTCACAACTACAGTGAATGTTATGTAATTCAGTGATATCACTTCAGTAAGACCAAAAGAAATAGTATACAATCGGAAAACATTAGAAATATCTTAACATTTAATTTTGTTGTTTACATGGATTGTTGAGGACCATTCCTTTGTTTCCTACTTTACAAAGTTCAAAATCACGGCTTCAATTTTCCACTCCAATTTTATTGACTAATTTATGGAAGGAAAATGGGATTAGTAGAGAAAAGAATTTCTGAAGGCCGATAGTGGTTTTCTTGATAGAGAACTAATGCTGAGCAATAGTGAGTCTATCCATGATGAAATTCTAGCACCCAATCGTTGATATGTAATGACAGATTGTCAATAGACTATTTTGGCTGGTTTCCTATCGTGGATTTTCTCATAAATGGATCAGGAACTAGGAAACCTCTTGTCTTGTTAGTCTTGAATAGTTTTAAAATGAAATTCTGGCGCCCAGAATTTAAGCAGAAATCCATAAACAACATTTTTCTTAATGTAAATTTTTTATACTCTCAGCCTTTAGTTAAAATGTGCCTAATCGAAAGTTAAAGTGTGTTTGGAAGAAATCTGTTTTAGAAAATTTAGAGTCGACTTAGCTATGTTCGTCCGTCTGGGCGGCTGCCTGGAGAACACGATAATTTTCGAACAGATCAACCCGTTCGGTCCAAAATTTGGCCTTCGTTTTATTTTGTCCAAATATCGATCCACTCTTTCGATAACCTTCCACAGAGTATTTCAATAATTTTTGGCTTCACTTCTTTTATGCTAATTGTTTATTCGGCCCGAAGCGACCAAATGTTTAGTCCGCACTATAGGGACTTGGGGGGAACAAGTGTTGCAAAGACTCCCCAATGGAGCCAGTACGCCCAATGCGTACGAGTGGCCGTCGATATAAAAAGAAATAGAAAATAAAACACGATAGTTTTAGTAAATAGGTTTGGCTCGATTGCCGTGTGTTTATTGATGGTAAACAATATTACCTTTTCGAATAATTACAACGATATGTAACAAGCTTACGATAAAGCGCGGTTTTGTGCTTGCCATTCAAGCTGTCGATCGATCTTTTTGTTTATTACTATGTTTTGTGTTGACATCTGCATAGATGCTTCAAGAGGGCGGTTGTCAAGTGAATATTCGTTGAAATCTCTCATACTATTACAGGGGTGTAATAAATGGGAATGAGGAGATTTCAACGAATATGTCTATGCAATTCATAGGACCAATTTAAATGTAATAATCAATTCTAACTTAAACATTTGCCGCCTCCCTTGAAACATCCAAATGTTTTAACAGATTCCATTATAACGATATATGTATACAAAAGTATTAAGCTGTAGTATAGTGCAGGCGTGAGCATAACCTTTTACATTTTTTCAAACAATTTTTTTTTTCTTTTTTTAGCATATCATTTTTTCAAAAACATTCTTACATGCTAAACGATGGGCCATGAGGGACCCCGGGCCATTAGGGACCCCGCGGTAAATATGGCCATTAGGGACCATGTGATATGCTTACAAACTAAACGATTGGGCCATTAGGGACCCCGGGCCATTAGGGACCCCGCGGTAAATATGGTCATGAGGGACCATTCAAGCGACTGGGCCATTAGGGACCCAGCTGTTGTGCAGATCACTATAGACCTGGCTAACGAAAGGGCCATTAGGGACCCTGCGAACGATAGTGCAACGTGAGCTAACGTTCGTTATGTTTGTTTGAGGCCGCTTTACAACTTTTTTTCCGTACGATTTACGAAAACGACAAATTATGTGACAGGGCCAGTAATGATCCACCCAAACGATGTATTTTGAGCGAGCAGTGAACCAGACGAAAGTCGAAGAGAATGATTTTTAATTATCTTCGGGTACAAATCTGCTCCTATCAAAATATCTACGGTACGCGATTCGCCGAATTGAGGATCTGCCAAAACTATATTTTTCACTTCTTCCTTAAGGTCCGAAGTGACCGAAAATGTTGGAAGATTTCCCGATATCGAATCTACAACTAACGCCGAAATTTCATAAATAGACGACCTGTCACCACAACTACGAAGTTTCAATGTACAACTTTTACGACATGTAGCTGCGACAGTATTATTTACTCCAGATATGGACGACTTATTGGAGTGGACCTGGAGTTCCAGATCCTTCTGAAGTCGTTCCGAAACGAGAGACGACTCAGAAGCGGGGTCGATCAACGCCCTAGCAGGAAAAGAAGCACCCTGATGAACGATATTCACCAGCGCTGTTCCCAATAGAACTTTTCCATTCTGAGTTACGTGGAAGGATTGTCGAACTAAATTATCGACCGATGTCGACGGAGCGCTAGATGTAGACGAACTTGTGCTACAATTTAAGGTTCTAGGCCGAAAGGTGGAAGCAGACAACTTCGAACTTCTGGGAGTCACAATTTGACTCGGACTGCTCACAATAGAGCGATCTCTGTGCAATAGAGTATGATGTCTCTGATTGCACTTTCGACAACAACGACTAGCACAATTTTTGACTTCGTGTCCCTTCCGTAGGCAATTCACACACAAACGATGCTTTTTGGCCAATTTAAATCTTTCCAACGGCGTACAATTTACGAACCGCTGGCAAACATTTAATTTGTGTTGTTTCTCTGTGCAAAGAACGCAACAAGTATTAGGAGACGAACGAAGAGGTGTCGAAAAGTGTTTGGGACAGGGAGAAGAGTGAGGAGAAGAAGTGCAAGATTTAGGAGACACTTTACAAGTCGAATTATACAAAGTGCCAACACTTCTCATTTCATGCAAACACAGAAGAGTTCGAATTCTCTCTGTCAAGAATGCATCTAATTCTTTCCAAGTTGAAAGACGAGACTTATTTGTCACACTTTGCTCCCATAAAGCGTGTGTGATCTTAGGCAATTTTTGTAAACAAATGAAAACCACGATCGGATCCCAAGTATCCGTAGGTATTTCATAAATTGCCATTGCCGAAAGACAACTATTTATTCCACGCTGTATTGACTTTAGTCCCGGACTGGTTTCCTGATCCAAAACAGGAAGCGAAAATAATGATTTTAATTGGCTGTGTACCAGCAATCGTGGATTATCGTAGGTGGAATTCAATGCATTCCACGCAAGATCGAATCTCCGATGAGTTAAAGGAAACTTCGATACGATTTCTCGAGCCTCACCACTAGTTTTACTCACCAGATGACACAAGCGCTCAATATCTGTCAACTGGGAGTTATTTATGTAAACCGCACTAAACAAATCTCTGAAAGTGGGCCAATTTAGAATTTTCCATCGAAAACCTCAATCTCCAAAGGAGGTAACGCAAGATTGTGAATGCTATCAAATTTTGGGAGATCATCAACGAAGTTTGTGCCTATTCTAGGATTCCCAATACTCAATATTGAAGAGCTAGACGCCTGTGTTCCCACATCACGAGAATGATGGGACGACAAACTCACGTTTTTAACATTTACGTCACAGGACTGTTTTTCCGAAGAAATATCGCCTGGATGTTTTGTTAAGAAATCTTCCGAACTACCCAATGTGTTCGGGGACATTTTAGATGAACTACTAAATTTGGACAACAAACTATTTATCTTTGAAGAACAACTTGTATATTTCTTATGCGACTCCTCATATATGGAATTAAGATTTTCAGGATTTTCTACAGAAAAGAGGCATTTACTAAAAGTTTCCTGAAAGTTCTTCCACAATTTCTCAATTTCCTCGCAATAAACTTCGAGACCATAAAAATCAAGTTCATCTTCCTTTAATGTACCGAAGTGCTCAGCGAATGTCACGATAGACTTGGAAACACGAATTAATAAATGTGGAGCAGTGAAAGCCATATTAGTAAAAAACGACAATCTAAACCAATAAAATGGTGAATAAAATTTAACAGCAAAAATGAAGGTCTATTAAATATATTACTTTCCACAAAAGGATAAATTCTCAAACTACCAATTGTAGCGTGCAGATTTAAAATCGGAAATCTGAAACAATATTCAAAATCCCACAAATTGCACCAAATTATTGTAACGAAAATCAACCAAAAAAGCAATTGACAACTCTAAGGGTCTAGGAACAACCTATTTACAATAATAATTTTAAACCAATAGTTTAATACCAAAAGTTGTAAAATAAATTTACAAAAAAACCAAATAAGGCGATATGCGATATAGATTGTCCAAAAATATTTAGCACAGATATTTATCCACCAAAATGATACAAATAACTACCGAATGTAGCGTATTTGTTTCTAAAAAAATGCAACTGGAAAATCAAACTATATCAAAATTCCAACAAAAATATAGAATTCGCTAAAATATGTGTAAAAACCAACAAATAATATCCAACTATCGACCAAAATGACACGAAATAACTACCGAACGTAGTGAATATTTGTCCAAAAATGCAAGAGGAAATTCGAACGATATCAAAATTCCAGAAAAATAATTACAAAATTAGCACAAATAATTTCTAACATACACTCTACACAAGAAAAAGTCCAATTGACAGGTTGTAGGGTGCACGCAATTCCAATATGTCCACAAATATTATTAAAAAGTTCCCTGACACCGATTTATTATATTTACCATAAAATATAATAATATGTGTCACAGTACTAATTTACTGACCGAGTACTGTGTAATAATACCCCGGCAGGAGACTGTGCAATAAAAACGGACACGACAGAAAGAGGAATGCCCAAAAATGCAATATTTATGCGTACATGCGTGTGTGTGTGTATATATTTGCATGCAAGCCACTTACTGACCGACTAGACGGTACGACAAAGCGACGATGCTGGAGTATGTAGATATACATATGAACGTGTGTTTATCAAAGCAGAAGGGACCACGAATAGGCCGTGCAGTGTAAATATGTAATCGATGTATTGATGAATATACGTTCGTATATTTACACTGCTAATGCTAGCGAAAACAAATCAATGCAGAATAGAAATATTTTTGGGAATATTTTCAACACCTTTTGCAACAACAATATGAAGCAGGTTAACGACAAATTGGAAGAAAATAAATGAAAAATAATGTGAAATATTCAGAAGAAAATATTTATTATTTTTGTTTTGATTTTACTATTCCCGTATGTCTGTCCACGATTTGGACTTTGACCGATTAACAAAAAGGGAGAAAGGGAATCTATGACGTTGTAAGACGACCAAACAAACAAACGAACACTTGTATTTTTATTTATTTTGATGCTCACTATGCACTATACGTACCAATAATAGTAAGCTCCAATGGGATTGTGGACTGCAATGGTTTCCAAAATTATGCCAACTGGAATATCAGGCTCGATTGGATCAAATGTTTATCCGGCTCGAAGGACCAAATGTTTATTCGGCCCGAAGCGACCAAATGTTTAGTCCGCACTATAGGGACTTGGGGGGAACAAGTGTTGCAAAGACTCCCCAATGGAGCTAGTACGCCCAATGCGTACGAGTGGCCGTCGATATAAAAAGAAATAGAAAATAAAACACGATAGTTTTAGTAAATAGGTTTGGCTCGATTGCCGTGTGTTTATTGATGGTAAACAATATTACCTTTTCGAATAATTACAACGATATGTAACAAGCTTACGATAAAGCGCGGTTTTGTGCTTGCCATTCAAGCTGTCGATCGATCTTTTTGTTTATTACTATGTTTTGTGTTGACATCTGCATAGATGCTTCAAGAGGGCGGTTGTCAAGTGAATATTCGTTGAAATCTCTCATACTATTACAGGGGTGTAATAAATGGGAATGAGGAGATTTCAACGAATATGTCTATGCAATTCATAGGACCAATTTAAATGTAATAATCAATTCTAACTTAAACACTAATAATTTAGTTATAAGTAAAAATATGAAATACATAAAATAATAAATAGAAAGATCTCTCTGGAAACACTTTGATTTTTTTCAATAATTGTTCTCGGGGCGCCTATTCTACAATACAAGTTTTTTCAGTGACAAGTCCATATGTACTTCTAGAGAAAACGGTACATGGTGATTTTCGGTCTATTCCTTCTGGAACGGTCCTGACCTGCTTTAACATGGCAAAGCCCAGGATTTATCTTGGTCCCTCTTTCATCTCAAGTGGACACTGACCTCCCCGTGGTATCACCTGGGGAACTGCCTTTAACACCCGTTAAAGGTAGTGAGCTAACATGTGCCGCGCGTTCATCCATAAAAACGTTAAAAACTTGGGTTTGGGCCTCGGGTTAGTAACCCTCCCCTAGAAAAAACAGCCTACTATGAAAAAACGAAAGAAAAGAAAAACAAACACCTCTAAAGTTGACGAACCCCGCAAACGTTTTAAGGACCATGATCTGCGAATCTGCACCTGGAATGTTAGCACTCTTTATAGAGAAGGTACACTTTACGCATTGGCAGATGTACTTGAAAAGTACAAGGCCGACATTATTGCCATACAGGAAATACGATGGGACGGGAAAGGCGTCATAACAACACCTAAAGGTGACGCACTGTATTATAGCTGACATGACACAAAGCATGAGTTTGGTTGCGGATTTGTAGTTGGTCGGAGATTAAAACATCTGGTCTTCAGCTTCACCCCAGTGAATGAAAGACTCGCTGCAATTCGATTAAAAGCAAAATTCTTCAACATCAGCTTTATTTGCGCTCATTCTCCCACTGAAGACAAGGACGAACAGACGAAAGATATATTTTACGAGCGCTCAGAAGAATCTTATGACCGTTGCCCTGCCCATGACATTAAAATTATACTAGGCGATTTTAATGCCAAAAATTGGAAAGGCCTAACAGTCGGGAAATTCATTATCCACAGTGAAACATCTGACAGTAGTATGAGGCTCATAGACTTTGCAGCTGCAAGAAACAGGGTAGTTAGCAGCAACCGATTTAAGCATCTCGATATTCATAAGTGCACCTGGCTGTCGCCAGATCAAAGAACAAGAAATCAAATTGATCACGTTGTGATAGATGGAAGACATGCATCAAGCGTGTTGGATGTACGATCGTTCCGAGGTGCAAACATAGACTCGAACCACTACCTTGTTGCAGCAAAGGTACGTACCAGATTAAACGTAGCAAAAAAAGTGCGAACAGACACAACACGGAAGTTGGACATCGGTAAGCTGCAATCACAACAGATAGCCACAGCATATTCCACTTAACTGGTCCAACTGCTTAATCAAAGCACTCCTCGTCCCGATAACATATCAGGACAATGGCAAAACATTGCCCACTCCATGCAAACAGCCACAAAATCAGTACTTGGATACCAGAGACCTCCACCGAGGAATCCATGGTATGACCAGGAGTGTCGTGCTGCTACAGAAGAGAAAAATGCGGCATATAGGGCTACTTTACAATCAGTAGCAACGTAGCGCACGAGAGAGGTATCGGGAGAAAAGGAGAGAGGAGCAACGTCTTTTCCGCAGGAAAAAGAGAGAGATGGAAAAGCGGGAGTGTGAACAAACCGAGATGTACAGGAGACGGAATGAAGTCCGAAAATTCTACCAAAGAGTGAAACATCAAACTGATGGCTTTGGAACTGGCACATCCTCCTGTACAGACCAGCAAGGTAATCTGGTAACTGATACAGATAGTGTGCTAAAGATATGGAAAGAGCTTTTTTCCAAACTGTTATTATCCAATTGTAACGAAGTCGCCGAAGATACCACAAATCCAATCCCAGAAGATGGTATTGAATGTATACCACCCAGCCAGGGTGAGGTAAAGACAGCAATAAATCGGCTGAAAAGTAATAAGGCAGCAGGAATTGATGGCCTACCAGCCGAGATGTTTAAACCCGCAGGCGACACGCTGATAGTTAGTTAGATAGTTAGATCCATCTGGTAGGAAGAACGCATACCCTACGATTGGAACCTGAGCATCCTGTGTCCCGTC
Organism: Musca autumnalis; assembly: GCF_047663935.1. Classification (NCBI taxonomy): domain Eukaryota; kingdom Metazoa; phylum Arthropoda; class Insecta; order Diptera; family Muscidae; genus Musca; species Musca autumnalis. The sequence continues at coordinate 87,780 of NW_027411751.1, read as the reverse complement.
CATAAGAAAGGAGACAAGACTGTATGCTCCACCTTTAGTCTTCTCCCTATTTCCTACAAGATAGTGTCAGGGATATTGCGAGAACGACTAAAGTCCATGGTCAACGAAATAATTGGAGCATACCAATGCGACTTTAAACCTGGAAAGTCCACCATTGACCAGACATTTACTCTGCGGCAAATCCTGGAGAAGACCCAAGATATGCAGATCGACACCTACCACATTTTTGTCGATTCAATGGTATTCCAAGCAGTGTCTGAATTTGGTATCCCCGCAAAGCTCATTCGGTTTTGTAAAATTACTCTAACCTCTCCGAAGAGTTTTGTACCAAAAGAGGTTTCAGGCAAGGAGACAGCCTTTCGTGTGATCTTTTTAACATCCTGCTAGAAATGGTTATACGAGAGGCAAACGTCAAAAGAACCAATAGCCACATGTTACTTGCTTATGCTCATGATATAGACATCATGGAACGATCACTACGGAACGATCACTTTCCAACGGCGTACAATTTACGAACCGCTGGCAAACATTTAATTTGTGTTGTTTCTCTGTGCAAAGAACGCAACAAGTATTAGGAGACGAACGAAGAGGTGTCGAAAAGTGTTTGGGACAGGGAGAAGAGTGAGGAGAAGAAGTGCAAGATTTAGGAGACACTTTACAAGTCGAATTATACAAAGTGCCAACACTTCTCATTTCATGCAAACACAGAAGAGTTCGAATTCTCTCTGTCAAGAATGCATCTAATTCTTTCCAAGTTGAAAGACGAGACTTATTTGTCACACTTTGCTCCCATAAAGCGTGTGTGATCTTAGGCAATTTTTGTAAACAAATGAAAACCACGATCGGATCCCAAGTATCCGTAGGTATTTCATAAATTGCCATTGCCGAAAGACAACTATTTATTCCACGCTGTATTGACTTTAGTCCCGGACTGGTTTCCTGATCCAAAACAGGAAGCGAAAATAATGATTTTAATTGGCTGTGTACCAGCAATCGTGGATTATCGTAGGTGGAATTCAATGCATTCCACGCAAGATCGAAACTCCGATGAGTTAAAGGAAACTTCGAGACGATTTCTCGAGCCTCACCACTAGTTTTACTCACCAGATGACACAAGCGCTCAATATCTGTCAACTGGGAGTTATTTATGTAAACCGCACTAAACAAATCTCTGAAAGTGGGCCAATTTAGAATTTTCCATCGAAAACCTCAATCTCCAAAGGAGGTAACGCAAGATTGTGAATGCTATCAAATTTTGGGAGATCATCAACGAAGTTTGTGCCTATTCTAGGATTCCCAATACTCAATATTGAAGAGCTAGACGCCTGTGTTCCCACATCACGAGAATGATGGGACGACAAACTCACGTTTTTAACATTTACGTCACAGGACTGTTTTTCCGAAGAAATATCGCCTGGATGTTTTGTTAAGAAATCTTCCGAACTGCCCAATGTGTTCGGGGACATTTTAGATGAACTACTAAATTTGGACAACAAACTATTTATCTTTGAAGAACAACTTGTATATTTCTTATGCGACTCCTCATATATGGAATTAAGATTTTCAGGATTTTCTACAGAAAAGAGGCATTTACTAAAAGTTTCCTGAAAGTTCTTCCACAATTTCTCAATTTCCTCGCAATAAACTTCGAGACCATAAAAATCAAGTTCATCTTCCTTTAATGTACCGAAGTGCTCAGCGAATGTCACGATAGACTTGGAAACACGAATTAATAAATGTGGAGCAGTGAAAGCCATATTAGTAAAAAACGACAATCTAAACCAATAAAATGGTGAATAAAATTTAACAGCAAAAATGAAGGTCTATTAAATATATTACTTTCCACAAAAGGATAAATTCTCAAACTACCAATTGTAGCGTGCAGATTTAAAATCGGAAATCTGAAACAATATTCAAAATCCCACAAATTGCACCAAATTATTGTAACGAAAATCAACCAAAAAAGCAATTGACAACTCTAAGGGTCTAGGAACAACCTATTTACAATAATAATTTTAAACCAATAGTTTAATACCAAAAGTTGTAAAATAAATTTACAAAAGAACCAAATAAGGCGATATGCGATATAGATTGTCCAAAAATATTTAGCACAGATATTTATCCACCAAAATGATACAAATAACTACCGAATGTAGCGTATTTGTTTCTAAAAAAATGCAACTGGAAAATCAAACTATATCAAAATTCCAACAAAAATATAGAATTCGCTAAAATATGTGTAAAAACCAACAAATAATATCCAACTATCGACCAAAATGACACGAAATAACTACCGAACGTAGTGAATATTTGTCCAAAAATGCAAGAGGAAATTCGAACGGTATCAAAATTCCAGAAAAATAATTACAAAATTAGCACAAATAATTTCTAACATACACTCTACACAAGAAAAAGTCCAATTGACAGGTTGTAGGGTGCACGCAATTCCAATATGTCCACAAATATTATTAAAAAGTTCCCTGACACCGATTTATTATATTTACCATAAAATATAATAATATGTGTCACAGTACTAATTTACTGACCGAGTACTGTGTAATAATACCCCGGCAGGAGACTGTGCAATAAAAACGGACACGACAGAAAGAGGAATGCCCAAAAATGCAATATTTATGCGTACATGCGTGTGTGTGTATATATTTGCATGCAAGCCACTTACTGACCGACTAGACGGTACGACAAAGCGACGATGCTGGAGTATGTAGATATACATATGAACGTGTGTTTATCAAAGCAGAAGGGACCACGAATAGGCCGTGCAGTGTAAATATGTAATCGATGTATTGATGAATATACGTTCGTATATTTACACTGCTAATGCTAGCGAAAACAAATCAATGCAGAATAGAAATATTTTTGGGAATATTTTCAACACCTTTTGCAACAACAATATGAAGCAGGTTAACGACAAATTGGAAGAAAATAAATGAAAAATAATGTGAAATATTCAGAAGAAAATATTTATTATTTTTGTTTTGATTTTACTATTCCCGTATGTCTGTCCACGATTTGGACTTTGACCGATTAACAAAAAGGGAGAAAGGGAATCTATGACGTTGTAAGACGACCAAACAAACGAACACTTGTATTTTTATTTATTTTGATGCTCACTATGCACTATACGTACCAATAATAGTAAGCTCCAATGGGATTGTGGACTGCAATGGTTTCCAAAATTATGCCAACTGGAATATCAGGCTCGATTGGATCAAATGTTTATCCGGCTCGAAGGACCAAATGTTTATTCGGCCCGAAGCGACCAAATGTTTAGTCCGCACTATAGGGACTTGGGGGGAACAAGTGTTGCAAAGACTCCCCAATGGAGCCAGTACGCCCAATGCGTACGAGTGGCCGTCGATATAAAAAGAAATAGAAAATAAAACACGATAGTTTTAGTAAATAGGTTTGGCTCGATTGCCGTGTGTTTATTGATGGTAAACAATATTACCTTTTCGAATAATTACAACGATATGTAACAAGCTTACGATAAAGCGCGGTTTTGTGCTTGCCATTCAAGCTGTCGATCGATCTTTTTGTTTATTACTATGTTTTGTGTTGACATCTGCATAGATGCTTCAAGAGGGCGGTTGTCAAGTGAATATTCGTTGAAATCTCTCATACTATTACAGGGGTGTAATAAATGGGAATGAGGAGATTTCAACGAATATGTCTATGCAATTCATAGGACCAATTTAAATGTAATAATCAATTCTAACTTAAACACTAATAATTTAGTTATAAGTAAAAATATGAAATACATAAAATAATAAATAGAAAGATCTCTCTGGAAACACTTTGATTTTTTTCAATAATTGTTCTCGGGGCGCCTATTCTACAAGTTTTTTCAGTGACAAGTCCATATGTACTTCTAGAGAAAACGGTACATGGTGATTTTCGGTCTATTCCTTCTGGAACGGTCCTGACCTGCTTTAACATGGCAAAGCCCAGGATTTATCTTGGTCCCTCTTTCATCTCAAGTGGACACTGACCTCCCCGTGGTATCACCTGGGGAACTGCCTTTAACACCCGTTAAAGGTAGTGAGCTAACATGTGCCGCGCGTTCATCCATAAAAACGTTAAAAACTTGGGTTTGGGCCTCGGGTTAGTAACCCTCCCCTAGAAAAAACAGCCTACTATGAAAAAACGAAAGAAAAGAAAAACAAACACCTCTAAAGTTGACGAACCCCGCAAACGTTTTAAGGACCATGATCTGCGAATCTGCACCTGGAATGTTAGCACTCTTTATAGAGAAGGTACACTTTACGCATTGGCAGATGTACTTGAAAAGTACAAGGCCGACATTATTGCCATACAGGAAATACGATGGGACGGGAAAGGCGTCATAACAACACCTAAAGGTGACGCACTGTATTATAGCTGACATGACACAAAGCATGAGTTTGGTTGCGGATTTGTAGTTGGTCGGAGATTAAAACATCTGGTCTTCAGCTTCACCCCAGTGAATGAAAGACTCGCTGCAATTCGATTAAAAGCAAAATTCTTCAACATCAGCTTTATTTGCGCTCATTCTCCCACTGAAGACAAGGACGAACAGACGAAAGATATATTTTACGAGCGCTCAGAAGAATCTTATGACCGTTGCCCTGCCCATGACATTAAAATTATACTAGGCGATTTTAATGCCAAAAATTGGAAAGGCCTAACAGTCGGGAAATTCATTATCCACAGTGAAACATCTGACAGTAGTATGAGGCTCATAGACTTTGCAGCTGCAAGAAACAGGGTAGTTAGCAGCAACCGATTTAAGCATCTCGATATTCATAAGTGCACCTGGCTGTCGCCAGATCAAAGAACAAGAAATCAAATTGATCACGTTGTGATAGATGGAAGACATGCATCAAGCGTGTTGGATGTACGATCGTTCCGAGGTGCAAACATAGACTCGAACCACTACCTTGTTGCAGCAAAGGTACGTACCAGATTAAACGTAGCAAAAAAAGTGCGAACAGACACAACACGGAAGTTGGACATCGGTAAGCTGCAATCACAACAGATAGCCACAGCATATTCCACTTAACTGGTCCAACTGCTTAATCAAAGCACTCCTCGTCCCGATAACATATCAGGACAATGGCAAAACATTGCCCACTCCATGCAAACAGCCACAAAATCAGTACTTGGATACCAGAGACCTCCACCGAGGAATCCATGGTATGACCAGGAGTGTCGTGCTGCTACAGAAGAGAAAAATGCGGCATATAGGGCTACTTTACAATCAGTAGCAACGTAGCGCACGAGAGAGGTATCGGGAGAAAAGGAGAGAGGAGCAACGTCTTTTCCGCAGGAAAAAGAGAGAGATGGAAAAGCGGGAGTGTGAACAAACCGAGATGTACAGGAGACGGAATGAAGTCCGAAAATTCTACCAAAGAGTGAAACATCAAACTGATGGCTTTGGAACTGGCACATCCTCCTGTACAGACCAGCAAGGTAATCTGGTAACTGATACAGATAGTGTGCTAAAGATATGGAAAGAGCTTTTTTCCAAACTGTTATTATCCAATTGTAACGAAGTCGCCGAAGATACCACAAATCCAATCCCAGAAGATGGTATTGAATGTATACCACCCAGCCAGGGTGAGGTAAAGACAGCAATAAATCGGCTGAAAAGTAATAAGGCAGCAGGAATTGATGGCCTACCAGCCGAGCTGTTTAAACCCGCAGGCGACACGCTGATAGTTAGTTAGATAGTTAGATCCATCTGGTAGGAAGAACGCATACCTTACGATTGGAACCTGAGCATCCTGTGTCCCGTCTATAAGAAAGGAGACAAGACTGTATGCTCCACCTTTAGTCTTCTCCCTATTTCCTACAAGATAGTGTCAGGGATATTGCGAGAACGACTAAAGTCCATGGTCAACGAAATAATTGGAGCATACCAATGCGACTTTAAACCTGGAAAGTCCACCATTGACCAGACATTTACTCTGCGGCAAATCCTGGAGAAGACCCAAGATATGCAGATCGACACCTACCACATTTTTGTCGATTCAATGGTATTCCAAGCAGTGTCTGAATTTGGTATCCCCGCAAAGCTCATTCGGTTTTGTAAAATTACTCTAACCTCTCCGAAGAGTTTTGTACCAAAAGAGGTTTCAGGCAAGGAGACAGCCTTTCGTGTGATCTTTTTAACATCCTGCTAGAAATGGTTATACGAGAGGCAAACGTCAAAAGAACCAATAGCCACATGTTACTTGCTTATGCTCATGATATAGACATCATGGAACGATCACTAAAAGAAGTAACCGATACCTTTATGAAGGTCGAAGGAGAATTTGCTAAAGTAAGTCCATTGAGATCGGACCAACTGTTGAAGTTGATTCCTATAATTTTGAGGTAGTGAAAGACTTCGTATACATCGGCACCGCCGTAAGCACAACAAACGACATCAGTTGTGAAATAAAAAGAAGAATTGTATTGGCCAACAGATGCTACTTTGGCTTAAGTAAGCACTTTAAAAACAAAGCCACAACTCGTCAAACCACAATAACGCTTTACAAAACTCTGATACTACCCGTGCTGATGTATGGTTCCGAAGCCTGGGTACTTGCGCAAGCAGATAAGGCTGTGCTTGGCGTGTTTGAGAGAAAAATTCTTCGAAAGATCTACGGACCGATCAGCGTTGACGGTGAATATCGACGACGTATGAACCACAAGCTGTATCTGCTATACAACGACATCAATATAGTTAATCGTATCGAGATGCAGCGATTGCGTAGACTAGGCCATATAATAAGAATGAGCGATGATGAACCCTCTAAAAAGGCGTATAAATTCGAGCCACATGGCGGTGCACGCAGAATTGGCAGGCCAAGGAAGAGATGACAAGGCGCGGTATACCAAAAAGCGAAGCACTAAACACAGAGAATTGGAGATCTTTTCTTCGTTCGGTCTATGGAACAAATGTTCTGTAATGGTAAGTAAGTAAGTACACATTTCTTCTACAAAATGACTTTGACACTCAATAATTAGTAATCAGCAGATCGCTGCGTTTTTTGTCAGTAAGAGCATCCATCGATTCTCAACTGATATTTACTGTCAAAACCGATTTATTTAAAAAGAACGCATAAAAGCGTGTTTACTGCCACCCATCTAAAGGCAGGCTTGCATGGGTTAAAGTTTCAGTTCACACAAGCTCAGGGTATATTCCTGTCCACAAAGCCGACTGATACTTGTTGAGATTTTGACGAATCTGAATCTGTTTTCGATCAGTTTTTTTATTTCGTTTGTCGTTATAAAGACCTTTGCCGAAGAAGGAAAAAGGAACAATTCTAGAAATGTGCATCCATTGAAAGTTCTTCCCAAAATACAATTCAAAGAGTAATCGACAGAAAAAATCCCTGAAGATGAATTTCAATGTAATTTCGAAATATTAGTAATAATATGCAATTAATAAAATATATGTAAATATACGACAGAAAAATCCTTTTTAAATGGTTTTATTTAGCTCACCCCGTTTGTTTTATTATTTATTCTTGGGTCAAATTTAGTAATTCAAATTTGACCCTCTTCCTGTCAACCGATTAATCTGAAATTTTGTATACACTTTGGAGTTTGGTGACAATACAATTATGTTTATTCATTATCATTATAAATTCAAGATGGCCGCCGCTACAAAATGGCGGATAACGTAGGTTTTATCAATCCCATCAATATGGGTATCAAATGAAAGTGCTCAACCAGTAGAATACAATGTACTATGCAAAATTGAAATCGAAGATGGCGGCCTCTACAAAATGGCGGATAACTTAGGTTTTATTAATCCCATCAACATGGGTATCAAATGAAAGGTCTCAACAAGTAGAATACAATTTACTATGCAAAATTGAAATCTAAGATGGACGCCGCCGCTACCAAATGGCTGATAACAATTTTTTATCAATCCCTCCAATATGGGTATCAAATAAAAGGGCTTGACAAGAAGAATACAGTGCACTATACAACCTCAATATTTAAAATGGGCGCAGCCACTAAATGGCGTATAATTAAGATTTAAATTTAGAAATTGAATCTGTAATTTAGGTATCTGATAAATCCAGCCTGAATCCACCACCCAAGTCAAGATTTTTTATCGTGTTGAGCACTGTGTGGCGTTAGGGTGGCAAAAATGATACGTCGATAGCGGTACACCACCCAAGTTAAGGTGAAAGGTTAAAACTAGAGTTGGGCAATCTCGTTCAATTGAACGATCCGGATCACTGTCCTCGTTCAAAGACGAATGAGTAACATAATAAAAAACAACGTGTGAAATTAAGTATACACAGTTTTTCAAAGAAATTACCGGTGTCCATTGAACGAGTTAATGATACGGATCTTCCAATTGAACGAGATTGCCCAACTCTAGTTAAAACGCGCCGAGAACTGTATGGCATTCTTCTTCTTCTTTATTTGCCTATTCGATTTTCGAATGTTGGCGACCAAAATGCAAATATAAGAATATTATTACAATAGTTTTATATTATAATACTTAAATTATTAAATATTGTTTATAATATCGGCAAAAGTCTCTCTGTTTCTGGCTTCGCTTAGCAGATTTATGACATCACGTATACCGGTCCATTCTTGGATGTTGTTGATCCATAGTAGTTGTTTCCTCCCTCTAGTAGGCCTTCCTTCAATGTTTACACGGATAATACTTTGCAGCAGTTTGTATTTCGGATTCCGCATAATGTGGCCCAAGTATGCCGTTTTCCGTCTCTTTATGTTGTTCAGCAGTTCTTTTTCTTTATGTAATCTTCTTAGAACCTCATTATTTGATATGAATTGTGTCCATGATATCTTTAAGATGCGGCGATATGTCCACATCTCAAATGCTTCCAGTTTTTTCATATCTACGGATTTTAAGGTCCATGTTTCCATGCCATACAATAGGACAGACCATACATATGTTTTCATATATCTTATTTTGGTTTTTAAGTTTACATTATGGCTTGTAAAAACTTTTTTATATTTAAAGAATGTGTCTCTGGCCATTTCAATCCTGCAGGCTATTTCTTTAGAAATGTCCCATTCGTCGTTGATTATCGCTCCAAGATATTTAAAACTTTGGACTCTTTCCACATTTATTTCATTAATTTTTAATGGGGCCGTATTAGCATATGTATGATGTTTACTGATGACCATGTATTTCGTTTTTTTGATGTTGATTTTAAGACCGTATTTTTCGCTGCAAGTGGTCAATCTGTTAACCAGTTCTTGAAGTGCTGTCATATTATCGGCTATGAGAGTGGTGTCATCGGCATACCTTACGTTGTTAATGAACGTTCCATTTACATATATTCCTTTCCGGACACCATTTATTGATTCTTGGAATATTCGTTCAGCGTATATGTTGAATAATAGAGGGGAAAGGACACAACCTTGTCTAACACCTCTGGAAATATTAATATTTTCGGTCAGTTCGCCATTGACGTTGACTTGCGCTGTTTGGTGCCAGTACAAATTTTTTATGCATTCAACCTCCTTCTCTTCTACTCCAATGGACAATAAAATCTCGATCATTTTGTCATGTTGGACCGTGTCAAATGCTTTTTCATAATCAATAAAGCATAGGAACACGTCTTTCTGCGAATTTCGGCATTTTTGAACTAACGCTTGTAAAGCGAATAGAGCTTCGCGGGTTCCCATCCCATCTTTAAACCCAAACTGGCTGGTCCCCATAGCCTTTTCACATTTCATGTAGATTCTGGAGTGAATGATCTTCAGAAATATTTTGAGTGCATGGCTCATTAGGCTAATTAGTCGGTAGTCATTACAGAATTTTGGACGACTTTTTTTAGGGATGGTTATAAAAGTTGATGTAAGCCAATCTTTGGGATATTTACCAGTTTCGTGAACGTAGTTAAAAAGTTTCGTAAGAAGGTTTACGTTATTACCATCAATTAACTTTAACAATTCTGAAGGAATCTCGTCAGGACCGCACGCTTTTTTATCTTTTAATGCCTTTATGGCTGTTTCAACCTCTGTTCTTGTGATAGGTATCCCGGATAATTGTTGGTCTACCCGTCTTTCATAGATTGACCGATTTTCGTCAGTAAAAATGGTTTTTATGTAATTGGTCCATATATTTTTCTGTTCAGTAGTATCCAAGACCGCTTGATTATTTTCATTATATAACACTTTTGGTATTCCTCTGTAGTATATCCCAGCAGCTTCCTTAATTTTTTTGTGAAGATTGAAGTCGTCGTGTAATTGTTGCAGTCGCTCTATTTCCCTGCATTGGTCATTAAGGTATTCATTTTTGGCATGGCGTATATTAATTTGTATTTCCCTGTTTATTTCGTAGTACAATTCGTAATTCGTGTTTTTATATTTTCGCCGTTCTTCCATTAATTCCAGTATCTGTTTTGTCATCCAATCTTTTTTTTGTGGTTTTCCTGTGTAGGAAAGATTGTTGTCAGCAATTGTTTTAATGACACATTTTATGGATTCCCAAATATTTTCTCCATCTTCACAGTTTACTGAGGTGAGTTCGTTGCTTAAAAGTTGCTTTACATTTGTTCGAACTGTTGGCTCCTCTAGTTTCTGTACATCAATCTTTTTCTTGTGGTTGGCCCGCTTAGCATGTGCAGAAAGTTTAATTCGTAATTTAGACATTAATAAGTTGTGATCCGATGGCACGTCCGCCCCCGGGTACGTCGAAGTCTTTTTTACGCTTGAGCTGAAGCGTTTATTAATAAGAATATAATCAATCTGATTTCTAATAATATTGTCCTTTCTGTCCAGGGGTGATTTCCATGTATAGAGGCGTCTTGCAGGCAAGCTAAACAATGTGTTAGTTATAATCATTTTGTATTCTTGACAGAATTGTACAAGTCTGTCACCTCTTTCGTTTCTTGATCCTAAACCATAGTGACCTGTAATTCCAGGGACCATATGTTTGCCAACTTTGGCATTAAAATCACCTTGGATAATGGTAATTTCGTGAGGTTTTGTTAATTTTAGTAGGTCGTTAATTTCTTCATAGAAGTTTTCTATTTCATCTTTGCTTTTGTCAGCTGTGGGAGCATATATTTGAATTATGTTTATTTTCACTGGTTTTGCATCGAGTTGTATAAGCATAGTTCGGTCCGATTTCGGTATGTAACCTGTTACGCTTCTTGCTATACTTTCCTTCATGATTACTCCTACCCCATTCCTATGGTTTCTGTCCAGATTTCCAGAGTAATAGATTTTCATGTTTTGCGAGGTGAAATCTGCACTATCAGGCCACCAAGTTTCGCACACTTCTAGTGTATCTATTTTCAGTTTCTTCATTTCAGATATCGTGTTTGCCAGTTTGCCAGATTCATAAAGACTTCGTATGTTCCATGTTCCGATATTTAAAGTATTTTTTGTTTTACCTCCGGGGATTCTTAGCACCCTCGTTTGGCCGGAGACTGAGGGCCGTGTATTGTTGTTCGTATTCATAGATGCATGGTTTGCAAGGGATTTTACTTCAGTGGTTTCCTCTTGCCTTCTGAAGGGTTTATAGTTTCCGTCTACATATTCAGCCGCTCCTCCTGGAATTCAGACGCTGTTTGCTGCCGCCAACTGTTGATCAGACGCTGCCTTTGTTTTCCTTTTTTATTTTTGGTTCGCCCCGCATATTTTATTTTTGCGGTACCCACCATATCTGATGAACGTTCCCCTATCCACCACCTGGGGAGGCGTCCGATGGGAGAAAAAAAAAGGAAAAAAATAACTCCGCACGGATGTATGGCATTAGGGTGGATAAAAATGATATGTCGTTAGCGTTTTCCCCTCAAGACTCAGGCGCATCTTATTGTACATAGCCTTGCCCCTTTATTGGACCTCTTGGGGGGGTCGACCGTTTAAATGTCCATTACTCGTGGGAACAAAATGGTAAAAAAATATTTAAAAAATACAAACACAAATAAAACAGAAACTGCAACAACGTAAACGAAGGCTTCAAAAAGCGAAAGAAAAGAAGGTGATAGAAATAGTCGATTACAGAAACGACGGGAACAAACACCTGAGCAATATGAGGACAGGTTAAAAATGCAACGTCAGCGATATACACAAATGACGGCGTCAGAAACGCCTGAAGAATATGAAGCCAGGTTAACAAAGCAACGTGAGCGATACACACAGATGATAGCGTCACAAACGCCTGAAGAATATGAAGCCAGGTAAACAAAACAACGGGAGCGATACACTCAGATGTATGTTGCCTTTAATACTATCATGGGCTTCTACAATACATAAAATGCAGGCCAGCACTGTGGATCACGCAGTCGTATACTTAGGTGCGAAACTGTTTGAAGAAGGTCAAGTCTACGTGGCTCTTAGTAGAGTAAGATCTTTGCAGGGACTACGTATAGAGGAGTAAGACTGCAATAAACTAACGGGCAAGAAACCTTGCAATAATGAAGCACTAAACGAATTAAACAGAATGCGAAATAAAAACTAAAAACTAGAAAATAAAAATAGGTTAAAAAACTTTTTAAGTTAAACGGTTTTATGTTAAACATACATTGCAATGTTTAAGATAAATGTACTAAAAACCAAAAAATAATAAAATAGATACAGTCGTGGGAATTATAAACATATGCATAGACTAGACTAAAATAAAACCGTGGGGCACGTCAATTGTCTACAATCGTTGATTAAAATGGTTGTTTTGTAATGTTACACTATAATTAGGCAGTTGTTCAACCGACAACGATGGACGTGTGATAAGTAGGGCTAGAATGTGGAAACAAGCTAGCAAGCTCGATTATAAGCGAGTTTTAGGGTTTCATAGTGGTGAGCGAGTAGTACTTTGTCGATTAAAGACAAACTACGAGCAGTGAAACGCTTCCTCGCCAGGCAGCAGTGTGAATGTCTAACGATAAACTAGTTGAAACATCTCTTTTATTTACATGGAGTGTATAACTATTGGAATTTCCATGAGCAAGAAAATAGTAAGTAATTTCCTTACCGTCTGCGGGCCAACTGCCTAACGACGAATTAAACGATTCTTCTATCGCACATTAAGTCGATAATTTGTATGCAATTGACGTGCCACACGGTTTTATTTTAGTCTAGTCTATGCCTATGTTTATAATTCCCACGACTGTATATATTTTATTATTTTTTGGTTTTTAGTACATTTATCTTAAACATTGCAATGTATGTTTAACATAAAACCGTTTAACTTAAAAAGTTTTTTTACCTATTTTTATTTGTACAATAGACATTTACTAATTTGTAGGAAAAGACTAGTTGGTTGATATAGTTGTTTTTTGCAAATTTCTAACATAATAAAGAATTTGTTATTGTTATGATGTTCAAAATAGTTCATCAAAAAAACATGTTAGAGACTATATGGTAAATTTCAAATTTCCTTTACAATTACATAGAAAAAAAATAAAAACTTTTTTGGCGAGCACATCCGCCATTTTTGGTACAAGGGTTACGAAAAAAATCGTGGTTTCAAATCTGTTCGCGTTCACAAAATTGGATGCTGCACTCAAAAGTTATATGCGGTTTTACTCTCTTGTAAAGAAAAAATATTTAAAAATTCCTATTGTCTTGTAATAAGAACATGTATATATGAATCGTTAGCAGCATTTGATATCTATCCGTAGATGCTAAAATAGTTGCTAAATTTATTTTTATTTTCGCGGAAAATCAAAAAATATTGAAGAAATCTTGGAATAAATTTTATTTATTCTAAATCAGAGTCCAAAAAATCTCTAAAAAAATTATTTAAAAATACGTACAGAATCTAGACAACGCGTAGAAAAATGTGAGACCAAAATTATAAAGATCGCGCTTATAACTTGCATACGAGCAACAACAAAGAACAAGAACAACTAAGAACAAAGAACAGCAACAACAAAGAACGGAAACTTATTGTTGGAAATTATTTCAAAAATATATTTTTGGTTAAATACGAAAAATTTGAAAAATAAATGTTGGGGGTTATTCTATTATTTCGCTAAATTTCGATCCAAATCCTGAAGTATTTTGCTTAAACTTCTACGAAAAAAGTAATTAGTCATCGTGAAAGTATATTTGCTTTCTGTGATAAGCAATAGAAATAAGAAGTAGAGAGTAATATTGAAATTACAATCAAAGAAAAAACATAGAAGTTAAAAACCGTATAATTCGCGAATTGGTTTAAATCGGTTGAGGTGCATGTGCTTTTCGGATACACGGAGTCCATGTCTATCAATATGCATGGATTTTCCCATGTTTCATTCAGCGGCCAAAGTGTGCCATCAGTTGCATCTTACTATTCAAAAAACATTCAAGTGGTCAAAAATTACGCGATGTGCATATGATTATAAGGTGCATCCGATTTCAATGGCCGCCTATTAAAAATACGTCCATATAAATTATTTTAGACAGATTCGTCAAGAACTGCGGATGTGCCACCACATTATATTTTGGGAAAAATGGGGATATTGCTCCCGAATCTTTGCAATTTGTGACACACCTTTGTGGCAAATATTATAATCGCGTATAAAGGATTACATTTATGTAAAAATAGCCAACGAAAATCGCGGTTAAATTCGCGGAATTGTCAAAATATATTTTTGCAGATTTTCCTACTTTCAAGGTATCTATATCCGGCGTTTTAGTACATGGATTCAAACGCGGAAGGGCTTATTAGATCCGGCACGTAAAAAAACTAAAATCACGCGGGGTTCAGCGGTACCTGTACGACAGTTGTAAATTTTAAAGCCAAAAAATAGGTTTTTTTTCAGAAAATTTACGCACCAAATTTTCGCCTTTGGACTCCTATTACTAGGAAGCTGTATGGTTTCAAATCTGTTCGCGTTCACAAAATTGGATGCTGCACTCAAAAGTTATATGCGGTTTTACTCTCTTGTAAAGAAAAAATATTTAAAAATTCCTATTGTCTTGTAATAAGAACATGTATATATGAATCGTTAGCAGCATTTGATATCTATCCGTAGATGCTAAAATAGTTGCTAAATTTATTTTTATTTTCGCGGAAAATCAAAAAATATTGAAGAAATCTTGGAATAAATTTTATTTATTCTAAATCAGAGTCCAAAAAATCTCTAAAAAAATTATTTAAAAATACGTACAGAATCTAGACAACGCGTAGAAAAATGTGAGACCAAAATTATAAAGATCGCGCTTATAACTTGCATACGAGCAACAACAAAGAACAAGAACAACTAAGAACAAAGAACAGCAACAACAAAGAACGGAAACTTATTGTTGGAAATTATTTCAAAAATATATTTTTGGTTAAATACGAAAAATTTGAAAAATAAATGTTGGGGGTTATTCTATTATTTCGCTAAATTTCGATCCAAATCCTGAAGTATTTTGCTTAAACTTCTACGAAAAAAGTAATTAGTCATCGTGAAAGTATATTTGCTTTCTGTGATAAGCAATAGAAATAAGAAGTAGAGAGTAATATTGAAATTACAATCAAAGAAAAAACATAGAAGTTAAAAACCGTATAATTCGCGAATTGGTTTAAATCGGTTGAGGTGCATGTGCTTTTCGGATACACGGAGTCCATGTCTATCAATATGCATGGATTTTCCCATGTTTCATTCAGCGGCCAAAGTGTGCCATCAGTTGCATCTTACTATTCAAAAAACATTCAAGTGGTCAAAAATTACGCGATGTGCATATGATTATAAGGTGCATCCGATTTCAATGGCCGCCTATTAAAAATACGTCCATATAAATTATTTTAGACAGATTCGTCAAGAACTGCGGATGTGCCACCACATTATATTTTGGGAAAAATGGGGATATTGCTCCCGAATCTTTGCAATTTGTGACACACCTTTGTGGCAAATATTATAATCGCGTATAAAGGATTACATTTATGTAAAAATAGCCAACGAAAATCGCGGTTAAATTCGCGGAATTGTCAAAATATATTTTTGCAGATTTTCCTACTTTCAAGGTATCTATATCCGGCGTTTTAGTGGATGGATTCAAACGCGGAAGGGCTTATTAGATCCGGCACGTAAAAAAACTAAAATCACGCGGGGTTCAGCGGTACCTGTACGACAGTTGTAAATTTTAAAGCCAAAAAATAGGTTTTTTTCAGAAAATTTACGCACCAAATTTTCGCCTTTGGACTCCTATTACTAGGAAGCTGTATGGAGC
Source organism: Musca autumnalis (assembly GCF_047663935.1). NCBI lineage: Eukaryota > Metazoa > Arthropoda > Insecta > Diptera > Muscidae > Musca > Musca autumnalis. The sequence continues at coordinate 71,649 of NW_027411751.1, read as the reverse complement.
ACACTCATGAGATATACATCGAACGACGTGGAATCGCGAGTTCTACAATCCTATAAACTAGTTTCGATTATTATCTAGTTGCACCATCTAATTATAAGAAAAATTCGAAAAACACTGAAATCAAAACTCCAAATTATCAGCATCGATTTTAGGGGGATGCAGTGTATATATCGAAAAGTCATACACTAGAACTATATTGCCTAAGGGGTATTATTTAGTTCTTTCTTTGAGCACAGGTTTGAATTTTCCGTCGTTTGGCCAGAAATCAAGAAAGAACACAAAAAAACTTGTAAACTTCAACACATTTTTCCCATTTTTTGATATTACCACCAGCGCAGCTTCCACGAAAATTATTTGTTATGGTCCATATTATGAGATCGTAGCTAAAACACTTCAATATATATAAATGTATTCATATTTTATAAAATATATTAACAGTTCGCGACTTATTAAATGGTGAACCTCAACTTCAACGATTGTAAAACTTTTTTGAATATTACCATATACTTATTGCTCTTATCAAAATTTTTAAAAACAAAAGATAGCAAGAATGGCTATGTCGGTGGCGGAACTAGGCGTGTAAAAAATGTACTCGGTTGTAGTAAATCAGCAAATATCGAATAATGCATTTTTTGGATTCCAATTTCTCTTGTGTTTCACTACTGCCCTATTTTTAACAATTTAACGATGAATACCTTCACTATTTGTTTAATAAATTGAATTCAACCAGATTAACATTTTGTTAATCGCTTTACATAATACGATTGAAATCTGTAAAAATTTAATCCGATTGCATTTGTTACGTTAACTTTCTCAATTGATACAAATTACCATAACAAGCATAATGATTTTGTAGCCCATAGCGTTGTAATATTATGTAGATGATAATAGCAATAGTTGTAACCACAATTATGGTTACAACATCAACCCTAAGCATTAAGGAAGAAACATTAACGTTGTTACATGATTCACGTCTCGTAATGATTGCAAAAGCTGGCGAGTTGTGGGATTATCGCTATGAGGTTTGTTCACTTAATATATTGCATGTGCCAGGCTAGCCTTTAAGGATAATACGAGTATGGTGTAATTTTTATATTATTGCCTATTAGGAATTTATTTAAATTTTCAAGAAGGGATATTTAGTAATGATTTGTTCCGCTTTAACATGAAGTATATACTCCAAATACAGTTGGAAGTCTATAATAATACACGTGTATTTAGAGTGTAATATAGGAATTGTGATACAGTTTAAAAAATAGAACTAATTCGTAGATATTTGATAGAGAAAGTATAAGATATCTATATATATAAAAGTAAATGGTGTCAGTTACTACGCTTATAACTTAAGAACGGCTAAACTGATTTTAATAATTCGCACCAATTCGCAGAAAATGATATAGCCTAAAAAAATCGGGATAAATCCCCGAAAATTTGCAAAAGCATTTTTTGAAGAAAATTAATTAACTCCAAACAATTCTTTGGATCTTTTATTGTTGATTTATATTTTTGCATTCTTTCATTTAATTTTTAGCGAAAATTTACATTTATATATGTACAAACAGAGAAGTCTCTTGTCCCGTATGGGATGTTGTGGAATAATGTTTTTTTTTGTTTATATGTACAAACATATTTTATGCTTCAGTTTTGGATTTACTAAAAAAATAGAATTTCGAAAAACAAATACAAAATTGCTGGCGGCTTAGACCATAAAAATACAGAATATCGGGCAATGTCATCCTATTGGTGCTTTATCGAAACGTGGAGCTTTACCGAAAAATGTATGCAAGAAAGGTTTATACATCAACAAAAGTCCAATAGCACCAAAATATCCAAAATATGGGTATGTTGTTCCTTAGTGGTTATTTCAAAACGTGGATCGATATAATCCATCCTCAATACCAAAAAAGTCAACGAATTTTAAAATAATCTTCAATACGAGAACATTCGGCATAAGTATAAGTTATGTGTTGTAATTAACTAAGTTTACTTTAAGTTAATTAACTTAAATATTCTTCGTTTTTGTTAAAAAAAAATTGAAATAAAAAAATTTATAAAACAAAACTATCGAAAGACCTTAACAAATCGTGTTCGGGGCGGCAACTTTTTCACTGAAACAACCTAAAATATGCGCTTTTGTTGTTGGGACAATACTCCCAACGTAGTACTGATTTGTTTTTTTTTTTTTTTTATACCAGCCCTATGTATACTGTACGTGGTCTCCCACAGTTATTTCGATGAAAAATTTGATATACCATCTAATTGTGGAAGATATAGTATAGTTTCGATATTCCGGTCACTCGTTAATCCGGACAACGCGGACAACTTTTGTTATTTCTTGCGGTGGTAATTTGGTTTTTTACTGATAATAAAGAAATTCTATGCAAAACAATTGATTGCGTGCACAAATGATCCTTAGGGTTCTAATAAGCGATAGGTTGGTTTAGTTTGTGAATAAACGCATCCGAATGATTCTTCTGCCCAACCATTTATCCTAAAATTACAATATATTTCCATGTTAGTGTTACAGACCAATCTGCCCACACTTAGATAGAACGCCATTAGTTCATAAGTTTGATAAGGAACGAGTTAAGCTGAAAACACATCTAACGTTTGAGTAAAGTTTTGTGTTGGGCGTTGAGAAAAAAACAACAATAGCACGGAGACGCCGACACCAAAGTGCAGTGTCGATCTGTTTGCCGGCATATATTTCAAATGAATTTGAATTTTTCGGCATCATGCCCAACAGTGTAAAAACGGTCAAAACGACACAAAACTTTACCCAAACGTTGCATGTGTTTTCAGCTTTACCCTCTAACAGCGTGTTTTTGTAAAAATGCTTGCCTGTCACACGAACCGTTCGTACTAAAACGTATACGTTCAAACTTTGGTTCTTGTAAAATTTAACGAACCATTCGTTTTTATCTAAAAGCTTTCGTCTATTTCATAAAAGCTTTTATATTTCAGGGTTTCCATGATACTTATTTTGTGAATTTTGCATAGACATCTGCACGTAAAATGTGTTACTTGATGGCAACCCCGATAAACAGATGACAAACAAACAGGGTGTTTTTGTAAAAATGCTTGCCTGTCACACGAACCGTTCGTACTAAAACGTATACGTTCAAAATTTGGTTCTTGTAAAATTTTACGAACCATTCGTTTTTATCTGAAAGCTTTCGTCTATTTCGTAAAAGCTTTTATATTTCAGTTTTTCCATGATACTTATTTTGTGAATTTTGCATAGGCGTCTGCACGTAAAATGTGTTACTTGATGGCAACCCCGATAAACAGATGATAAACAAAAAATAAGAAAAAATGTAATCAAATTTGTCCAAAAATAATTGTGATAATATGAAGAAACGGATGTACATATACGCGTGTGCTTCTATGGAAATAAATAAAATTGCATTCCCTTCCAGTTTTTGTGTGTTTTGTGCCATTTATTACTCAAATTATTTAATTTCCATTCAAAACGATGGGTATTTTCCATTCGTTTATTTTTGACGTATTCGTTCGTCTGATTTTGTTAAGAAAACCAAAAAAATTACGAAAACAAAAAGCTTTCATTTGTTTGTCACACGAATGCAAACGTCAACCGCTATGAAAACCAAATTGTGTCTTCGTTCATGAAATCGACGAACGAATGGGCAAAAACTTTTTACAAAAACACGCCGAAAAAATAAGAAAAAAATGTAATCAAATTTGTCCGAAAATAATTGTGATAATATGAAGAAACGGATGTACATATACACGTGTGCTTCTATGGAAATAAATAATATTGCATTCCCTTCCAGTTTTCGTGTGTTTTGTGCCATTTATTACTCTAATTATTTAATTTTCATTCAAAACGATGGGCATTTTCTATTTGTTTATTTTTGACGTATTCGTTCGTCTGATTTTGTTACGAAAACCAAAAAAAATTACGAAAATAAAAAGCTTTCATTTGATTTTCACACGAATACAAAAGTCAACCGCTATGAAAACCAAATTGTGTCTTCGTTAATGAAATCGACGAACGAATGGGCAAAAACTTTTTACAAAAACAGGCTGTCAACATACAACACTTTAAAATGCCCATGTTCTATTCTAGCAGGCGAAATGGCTGACTCATGCCTAGAAAAGTGGCTCCAAATTTTATTTGGTAATTATTTCAAGGCTTTTTTAAAAGAATAATAGAAAATAAGAAATTTTCCAGTAATGCTATTTTATTTCTGGGTAACAAATCTTGTCGTTTAAAATCATTCCAAAATTAGCTATGTATCTCCGAAGGGAAAAGGGATACTTCTCTCGTATCAAACTCCGATCCATATTAGCTCAATGTGATTTTTTCTCACCTGGAAAACGAAGTGTGCAAGGTGAGAGGGCATACCATTGCATCACGGTGTTAAATTTTTTCTGAAAATTACGACACATTACAATTATTCCGATGATTTCATTTGGGCAAAGTGCACTGTTCTCAGACTTAAAATAGTCAGAATCTGAACATAGTATATTTTTTCAAATTCTATTTTTTTAAACGTATGCAATTAATGCATGTATGCATTCGTTTATGTTAAATAACATTTTTTATTGAATAAATTGTAGCTTAATTTACATATATATTAAACACAAATGGGTCGATTATGCATTTCCACTAAACTTGAGTTGTGTTGTCAATTGCCAGTACAACTGAGATGAAACGTTGTATTATTGATGTGAACCCAACTGGGTTGTCGATAACCGTGTTATCGATCAGTGTTTTTTGAAACTTGTGAACTCACCAATAACTTGTGATCTCCAAAAGGCACAATTTGCCAAAAAAAAAAAAACTATTTTAAAATGATAAGTTCAGTGGAATTATTTTTTGATGGTGAAGAAAATGTACTGGACATGACATCTATTAGAAGAAATTTGAGGAACAAGTCGAATCCATTGGAATTGACATCTGTGCTGTAAGTTGAAGCTCATGTTGAAAAGATCTGTATAATCAGTAAAGGATCAAAGGATGCCGTAGTTTACAATGTGGAAACGTTAGAGGATGACTTCAAAGTAAGTTACAGATCAACAGCAATACCCCACTTTTAAAAGTGTGCGCTGCGTTGAGATTTTTTGCAGAGGGAAGTTTCCAAAATCTACATTGTCGAACGTATAGAAGGAAGTTGTCCACTAGATAGAATTGGATCGTTTCCAAGTTGACGGAGGAGGAAAAAAGACAAAACATATATATAGAAGAGCAAGTACTAATGACGTAGGAATAAAACTTACCATAGTAGTTGTGAACATTCAAAAAATGGGATTACCAAGCAGGGCTATAGGAAAAGTTTGGAGTTTCAATTAACTGACATAATTTCGCATATACATTTATCTAATGTATAGCGTATATATGGCGAAAACCAAAAATGTTTTTCAATCGATGAATCCGAGTTTCACCCATTCAGAATTCGTGAACTGTTAACATATTCTATATAGTATAATTGAAATTCTTTAAAATGAAGTGTTTTAGAAGGAATCCCATAAGGTCGACCATTAAAATTTATTTACGTGGAAGCTGTGTTGGCATCAATGTAGAAAAATAGGTAAAAATGGGTTGAAGCCAACAAGTTTTTTTAATCTCCCTTCCTATTTCTGGCTTAACCATACATTTTATAGGCATACGCCCAAAGATAGACTCAAAGAATACTTCATGGGCATTATGATACTGGTGCATCATTTTTCTATGTATCCACTGCATACACCTAAAATTGATGCTGAAATTTGAAGCCGGAATTTCGGGGTTTTTTGAATTTTTTTAATAATTCGGACGCGCAACAGGATAATATTCAAAACTCACAATAAGATTATAGAACTCGTGATTTTACGTCGTTTAATGCATATCTCATGAGTGTGCTCCTAGCAATTGGAGTCTAAAGGCCAATATTTGATCCGTGAATTTTTTTAAAAAACCTATTTTTTGCGTTTAAAATGTACAAGTGCCATTCAATTTCCTTTGTACCCCGCGTGAAATTAGTTTTTTTTACGCGACGGATCTATTGCGACCTTCCGCGATCGAATCCATCCACTAAAACCGCGGTTATACATACCTTGGAAATACGAAAATCGGCAAAAATGTATTTTGACAAATCTGCGTATTAAACCGCGATTTTCTTTAAAATTTGTTACATAAATGGAATCCTTTATACGCGATTATAATATGTGCGAAAACACGTGTCATAAATTACAGAGATTCGCGAGTAATATGGGTTTTTTACCTAAAATAGAATGTGGAGGCACATCCGCGGATCTTGAAGAATCTATTTGAAATGTGTGTATATAGACGTATTTTTGATGGGTGCTACTGAAACCGGATGCGCATCAAAATCGTATGCAAATTGCGCGATTTTTAGCCACTTTAAGGTTTTTTGCATTGTGTGATGCAACTGGCGGCACACTTTGACCGCTGAGTGAAACATCGAAATGTGCATAAATATTGAAAGAGATTGATTCGCTGTATCCAAACACGGATACGCATCAACTGATTTTAACTAATTCGCTAATAATAGGTTTTTTAAATTCCATATTTTTTTAAGGCGTAGAGCTATACCGACAAATTTAGAGGGGGAAGTTGAATATTCTCAACGAAGATTAAATACCAAAATTTAGCTATTTCAATTAATTATTGTGGCCATAACCTTCACAATACCGAAAATCGGTAGGTACCGTTCTATGGGGGCTATATGAAGGCGTTGACCCGTACTGACAGATTTCTGGGGGAAAGTTTCATACCCCCAACGAAGACTAAATAACAAATTTCAGCCACTTCTTATGAATATTGACGGCACAACCTTCGAAATACCGAAAATCAGAAGGTACCGTTCTATGGGGGCTATGTGAAGGCGTGGACATATATCAACAAATTTTGAGGGGAAAGTTGAATACCCCCAACGAAGACTAAATACCAATTTTCAGCCATTTCAGTGGATTATTGTGGCCATAGCCTTCAAAATATCGAAAATCGGAGGTACCGTTCTATGGGGCCTACATGAAGGCGTGGACCCATACAAAACAAAATTCTGGGGGAAAATTGAATACACGAAGACTAACTACAAATTTCAGCAATTTCGGTGTGATAATGAAGCTAAAATCTTCAAAATGCCGAAAATCCGGGACACCGTTCTATGCGGGCTATATGAAGGCGTGGACCTGTGCCGACAAATTTCTGGGGGAATGTTTTATACCCCCAAATAAGACTAAATACCAAATTTGAGCCACTTCTGATTAATATTGATGCCACAACCTTCAAAATACCGATAATCGGGAGGTACCGTTCCATGGGGGCTATATGAAGGCGTAGACCTATACCGACAAATTTAGAGGGGGAAGTTGAGTACCCCCAACGGAGACATAATACCAAATTTCAGCCATTTCACTGGATTATTGTGGCCATAACTTTCAAAATACCGAAAATCGGCAGGTACCGTTCTATGGGGGCTATATGAAGGCGTGGACTTGTACTGACAAATTTCTGGGGGAAAGTTTCGTACCCCAAAAGAAGACTAAATTTCAAATTTCATCCATTTCCGAGGAATATTGAGGTCACAACCTTCAAAATACGAAAATCGGGAGGTACCGTTCTATGGGGGCTATATGAAGGCGTGGACCCATACAGAACAAAATTCTGGGGGAAAGTTGTATACCCCCAACGAAGACTAAGTATCAAATTTCAGCAATTTCGGTGTGATAATGAAGCTAAAATCTTCAAAATACCGAAAATCGGGTGGTACCGTTTATGGGGGCTATATCAAAACGTGGACCGATATAGCTCATTTGCAATACCAAACATCCTAGGAGTAATAGAAACTTCTATAAGAAATTACAAAGCTCTATCTTAAAAATTGCGAGCTGTATCTTGATTTAAACAGGCGGATGTAGGGACGGACGGACAAGGTTATATCAACTTAGAATTTTACCCTGACCAAAAATATATATACTTTATAGGGTGTCATATGAATATTTCGATGTGTTACAAACGGAATGACAAATTTAATTATACCCTTCATATTATGGTGGAGGGTAAAAAATAGAAAAAAAATTGCATTATGGGCTTGGGTGCAGTTTTCGCGATTTAAAATAATTTTTTATCAATGATTATACTCTTTGTTTTTTTTGATTTTTTGTATTAAACCACGATTACAACATTTTTACAAAAATTTTAAGTCCTCTTTGCTAGTGGGATTCAAATAATTACTATGTTTTTCTATTTTTTTAAAATTTGTTAATTCAATTTTTCCTTTATCCAATGTGAAACATTTGTTACTTTACAAAAAAGAAAAAAAAAACTAAACTGAACTTCGAATTTGACTTAAATAAAACACCTTATGAAAAATAAAATAACTCATCTCGTGTAAACGACAACGTAATTTATTATTTATTAAAGACAACAATCCCACATACTTAACAAAGAAAATATTACTTTAATATCGAGAAATATGCAAAATTTACGTGTTTTATCAAACAGGAAAAATATAGTCGTCTGTAGGGGCGTGCCATTTCCAATCCTTTCAGTATTTTTTTTGGATTTTTACTTCCAATATGTTTATTATATATCCGTATAAAAAAAATAAGTCGGGGATGACCAAAAACTGATATTTTAACCAAGAAACTCGAATTCAGAGTCATTGTGCGTCGTTTATTTGCTTTTAGAACATCGACTGGTTTTGACGGTTACTCGTTTGACACACATTTTTAAACATACATACATATGTACACAATTTAATTTGAACTCAATTTCCATATGAATAGTTTCCGGATTTATCTCATCAAGCATCAATGCAACATTCGTAATTTTTTGACTTTTACAGTAGTCTGTCAAACGTAAAGGTTTTTTATATTGAAAACCAACACAATATTTTATATGAAGTTTGAATTTATGACGAAGCTTGCAATTCAACATGATGATCAGATAGTATTTAGCGGTATAACTGGAATAAAACGTTTGTGGGAAAATTGGTAAAATTGATCCAGTCACGTTAGATGTATTTAGAAGAGGAAATCATCACCTTTCCATTAATGCCAAGTATGTTGAAGTACGTGGTCATATAACAGAGTTGCAGTCTAGTATATGTATGTATACAGTAGGGTAGAGTGATTTGAACACCTTATTGGGTCCTTCACTTTTCTGATTCCTGGGACTGTACTGAGCAAAAAAGTCCTCTGGACCATATGTCTACGGTGAAAATCGAGCCTCCCGATTTTGACTGATTTTTTTATACACAAGGCAAAAACTGCCTGAAGGAGCGTTCCAATGCTTTTGCGATGCACTAGAGAGTTTTAATTATTGCCTTAGCTACTTTTGTCTTATTGTTGGATCGAAAATCTCAATGGTTATTCTGTTATATGCCAAATATCCAAAAAACGTGGATAGTGGTCGGATATTACTTAACGAGTAAAATTTACCATATTTTTTGTGGGAAAATATCGAAGTTTAATTCCACATTTTAAATTCTGCGGGTCCAACTCTTAACCTCTCCCTTGACGCAAGTTATATAAAAAAGCGGTTACATAATTGAACTACTGTCTAAAATATAAGTGGGTTTCCTTTATCCTTGTAGTTTGTTTGTAAAGAATTACATTTACCTTCCATTAGGTGTTGTGCCAACCTGGTTCAATTGAACTACCTACTTCACTAAAAATATATATGTATATACATATAAATATAATTGGCTGGAAAGGGTATTTCTAAATGCCTTTGGTTTATTTTCAATAAAAAATTTAATTTTTTTAAGAAATATGTATGTATACAACAAATTCATAGAAAACTTGTCGCTGGTGGAAGTGGTGTTGGGTATCACATGGTCGGTCCTGTCCGACTATATCCCTCTTTTACTTGTTTTATTTAAAATGCCCTTTCAATATGTATTGCTATCCTCTTAGTAAAAAACAATTAGCATTTAAAGCCGTTAACATATGTATGTAAACATATGTACATATGTTTGTTTTCAGATTGATGTATTGTTTTTCTGGAAACCTGCCGTGAACATGGTGGGTGTTTTTTTTTTTTTTTTTAATTGATTGCATATATATTTTTTTTGCAGTCATTTAATTAAACTCAGTGTTGATTCACCTTTACCTTTCGATGAATCAATTATTTGCCAGTTAAAATACGTCGAGGTAAACATTTAACATTTACATTTACCGAAGGTTAAATGTTATGTAATCGGATTTAAAAAAATACATAATATTATGAACAATTAAAAAAAGAAGAATGAACCCCGCTATTATCTGATGACCTGCACCGACAAGTCCGGACGTTTACAGAAAAAGACATACAGGCAGACAGAAGACTTCTTTAGGACTTCTATAAAGGAAAGACATCTTGAGGTCCTGAGGACTGTTATAAAAGAAAGACCTATTGAGGGTTCTATAGCCAGAACACCATTTGACATTTTGATAGGCAGCAGATTTTTGAAAAATATAGCAAGCGAAGAGGAAAAGAAAAAATGGTACGAATTATTATTGTTATTTTTTGAGAAAGATAGAGAGCATTTTTTCTTCAATTTCCTCAAGGCAATCGTTGTGTAAAGATGGTAAAGTGGGTGAATAAATCAGTGTTTTGTGTTTTTTAAGTAATAGGGCTTTTTGTAAATTAAATGGCCAATACATTTTATAATTGGAAATTTTGTAAATGAATCAAAAAGGTAAGTGGAAATATTTTATTGGGCAAAGAAGAAATCGCATTTAATATTGGTAATAACATGTATATGGGTGACGTAGGGGATGAATGGTACCAAGCAACGGTCTTGACCGGTTTTAACATGGCAAAGACCAGGATTTATCTTGGTCCCTCTTTCATTTCAAGTGGACACTGACCTCCCCGTGGTGTCACCTGGGCAACTGCCTTTAACACCCGTTAAAGGTAGTGAGCGAACATGTGCCGCGCGTTCACCCATAAGAACGTTAAAAACTTGGGTTTGGGCGTCGGGTTAGTAACCCTCCCCTAGAAAAAACAGCCTACTATGAAAAAACGAAAGAAAAGAAAAACAAACCCCTCTAAAGTTGACGAACCCCGCAAACGTTTTAAGGACCATGATCTGCGAATCTGCACCTGGAATGTTCGCACTCTTTATAGAGAATGTGCAGTCTTCGCATTGGCAGACGTACTTGAAGGCCGATATAACTGCAATACAGGAAATACGATGGATTGGGAAAGGCGTCACAACAACACCTAAAGGTGAAGCACTGTATTATAGCTGCCATGACGTAAAGCATGAGTTTGGTTGCGGATTCGTAGTTATCCGCTTCAACACAGTGAATGAAAGACTTGCTGCAATTCGAATAAAAACTAAATTCTTCAACATCCGCTTTATTTGCGCTCATGCTCCCACTGAAGAAAAGGACGTACAGACCAAAGATATATTTTACGAGCGCTTAGAAGAAACATATGACCGATCCTAGGCGATTTTAATGCCAAAATTGGAAATGAGAATATCTTTGGCCCAACAGTCGGGAAATTCAGTCTCCACAGTGAAACATCTGACAATGGTATGAGGCTGATAGACTTTGCAGCTGCAAAAAACATGGTAGTTAGCAGTACCAGATTTAATCATCTCGATATTCATAAGGGCACCTGGCTGTCTCCAGATCAAAGAACAAGTAATCAAATTGATCATGTTGTAATAGATGGAAGACATTCATCCAGCGTGTTGGATGTACGATCGTTCCGAGGCGCAAACATTGATTCGGACCACTACATCGTTGCAGCAAAGGTACGTACTACGTTCCAGATTAAACGTAGCAAACAAAGTGCAAACAGACACAACAAGGAAGTTGGACATCGGTAATCTGCAATCACAACAGATAGCCACAGAATATTCCACTCAACTGGTCCAATTGCTTAATCAAAGCACTCCTCGTTCCGATAACATATCAGGACAATGGCAAAACATTGCCAGATATACCAGAGACCTTCACCAAGGAATCCATGGTACGACCAGGAGTGTCGTGCTGCTACCGAAGAAAATATTCCGGCATATAGGGCTACTTTACAATCAGTAGCAACGCGTATCGCACGAGAGTGGTATCGGAAGAAATGGAGAGTGGAGAAACGTCTTTTCCGCAAGAAAAAGAGAGAAATGGAAAAGCGGGAGTGTGAAAAAATCGAGATGTACAGGAGCCAGAATGAAGTCAGAAAATTCTACCAAAGAGTGAAACATCAAACAGATGGCTTTAGTACAAGCACATCCTCCTGTAGAGACCAGCAAGGTAATCTGGTAACAGATACAGATAGCGTGCTCAGGATATGGAAGGAACATTTCTCCAATCTGCTGGTATCCAATAGTAGCGAAGACGATGATACCACAGATCCAATCCCAGAAGATGGTATAGAATGTATACCGCCCGGCCAAGATGAGGTGAAAACAGCAATCAACCGGCTGAAGAATAATAAAGCAGCAGGAGCCGATGGCTTACCAGCCGAGCTGTTTAAAACCGGAGACGACGCGCTGATAAGGTGTATGCATCAGCTAGTTAGCACCATCTGGCAGGAAGAACGCGTACCCGACGATTGGAACCTGAGCATCCTATGTCCCGTCCACAAGAAAGGAGATAAGACTGTATGCTCCAACTATAGGGGCATAAGTCTTCTCCCTATTGCCTATAAGATAGTGTCAGGGATATTGTGCGAACGACTAAAGCCAATGGTCAACGAAATAATTGGACCGTACCAATGTGGCTTTAGACCTGGCAAGTCCACCATTGACCAGATATTTACCCTGCGACAAATCCTCGAGAAGACCCAAGAGATGCAGATCGACACATTTCACCTTTTTGTCGATTATAAAGCAGCATTCGACAGTCCCCTCCGATCAAAGGTATTCCACGCAATGTCTGAATTTGGTATCCCCTCAAAGCTCATCCGGCTTTGTAAGATGACTTTAACTGATACTAGGTCCTCAGTTAAAATTGGAAAGAACCTCTCCGAAGAATTTTGTACCAAAAGAGGTTTCAGACAAGGAGACAGCCTTTCGTGTGACCTATTCAATATTTTGCTGGAAAAGGTAATACGAGATGCAAATGTCAAAAGAAATGGCACAATTTACACCAATAGCCACATGTTACTTGCCTATGCTGATGACATAGACATCATGGGACGATCAGTAAAGGAAGTAACTGATACCTTTAGGAAGGTCGAAGCAGAATCTGCGAAAGTGGGTCTGGCGGTAAACGGCGAAAAGACCAAATTGATGGTGTCGACGCGCAAAGCGTCCATAGAGCTCGGACCAACTGTGGAAGTTGGTACCTACAATTTTGAGGTAGTTAAAGACTTCGTCTACCTCGGCACTGCCATAAACATAACAAACAACATCAGTTGTGAAATAAGAAGAAGAATTGTATTGGCCAACAGATGCAACTATGGTCTAAGTAAGCAATTTAAAAACAAAGCCACATCTCGTCAAACAAAAATAACACTATACAAAACGCTGATAGTACCCGTGCTTATGTATGGCTCCGAAGCATGGGTACTTGCGCAAGCAGATAAGGCAGTGCTTGGTGTGTTTGAGAGGAAAATTCTTCGAAATATCTACGGGCCGATTTGCGTTGACGGTGAATATCGACGTCGGATGAACCACGAGCTATATAAGCTATACAAAGAAATGCATATAGTTAAACGTATCGAGACGCAACGATTGCGTTGGCTAGGCCATATCATGAGAATGAGCGATGATGAACCAGCTAAAAAGGCGTATGAATACATGCCACATGGTGGTGCACGCAGAATCGGCAGGCCTAAGCTTCGATGGAGCATACAAGTGGATGAAGAAATGAAAAGGCGCGGTATTCCAAAAAGTCAAGCGAAAAACAGAGAAGAATGGAGATCTTTTCTTAGTTCGGTCTATGGAACAAATGTTCTGTAATGGGCCAACTAAGTAAGTAATAACATGTATATATTTGAATAATAATCATTTGATTCCAGATGCCGATTTCCCGTTGATGATTTCAATTTTGAGGCGAATGTGTTTTATTTTACAACTACCGAGAAGCGTTCAACGATGTTTCTATATAGCTCAGTCAAAATATACATAGCAATAGCAAAAATTATTGCAATAGCAAAAATTCCCACAAAGCTGAATTTTGGTGGAGAGCTAGTGTTTGCTATTAGAAGATACGTCCAAAAAGTCTCCATGGGTCCCATGTGTGCAAAAAAAGGTATTCGGGGTCAAATGTAAAATGTTAAGGGTTTTTTAGGTTTTTGGATTTGGAAAACGGTTGATCTTACCATAAATCATTAAAGTAAATATTGTAGACAGACAAATTATCTACTAGTTTGGTATTTATAATTTTTTCCTAGAAGGAACCATTCATGGGATGTAGCTGTTTTAAAAAACACATCACACCATCTAAAATAACCGAAGTAACCGAGTATGTCCCCCAAAAAATATATGTTTCAATCCAACAAAATCGGAGGGTGACTAGTAGAGATATTCCATGTTGGAGTAATTTTATTCAAAAATATCCCATTAGCCCAATGGGAACGACTCTAACGAAAACTCTCCGATTTTTTTGTAGTTTTGTCCGAAGGTAGGTTTTGTTGTGCTGATTACGGGTTAGACCCGGTTCTACTGAACTGATTACTGCAAAGTGGATATCGTTTTAAAGCTTATGGAAATACCTAACAGATTGTGTGGTTATTTGAATCGGTTCGCCTCATAGTGTTCTTACACGGTTAATTTTGAATTTGGCTTTTAGATCCCCATATCTCGAAAATAGTAAGTCTTTTTTTAATAATTATAAGTACCATTCTTGTAGACAATTGTTAAACTGTTACTTTAACGGGCTTTTGCTAAGTCTTACCGTTTTTGAGAAGAAAACAAAAAAAAAAACTAAATAATGCCTCCAAAAATGACCTTTGACACCGAATAATTTTTTTTGCACACATGGGATTGATGGGGACTTTTAGGACGTTGCTTATAATGGTAAACTCTAGCTCTCCACCAAAATTCAGCTTTGTGGAAATTTTTGCTATTTCCCCTTATACGCATGTCTATTTTGACTGGGCTAATATTTATAAATAACACTGTGCAACAAAAGCGAGGCGAAAGTCTGGGACACTAATTGTTTAATTTTACTTCCATAAACCTCGGGATATAGGGTTTAAAAAGTACGGCCCAGTCGAACATAAAGCCGTTCTTACTAGACTAACATAATGCTTTTTATACCCTATACCACAATGTGGAAAAGGGTATTATAAGTTTGTTTTGGTAAAAATTCATGTAACACTGCGAAATATTCGTCGGAGACCCCCAATGTGGTATACCAATCTTCATATCTCGCCGAGAGAAAGCGATTTTGAGATGTGTGTCCGTCCGTCTGTCCATTATAAATTGTAAACACGCTCCAGACCGCAATTATGGACCGATCGTCCCGAAATTTTGTATGGAGGTCGGGTTCAGATCAGAATAGATCCCTTTTCTTATTGGCGATGATCGTGAAATATTTAGCGGGTGAAATGGACCAAAAACATAATATTTATCAAATTTTCTAGCGGCTCTGTAGATCTCAATAATAGTCCGATCAACGCGTAATTTTAAATAAGGTAAGAGTGTATCACAAAGGAGAAGCTTGCAATTTGAGATGGCGATCGGATTATATTTATTAATGGACCAAAATTTTTGTGTGAAAATTGTGAACATTTTTAATATACAGCTTATATCTTAATTCCTGCAAGTGACATTCCGGACAAGTGAGATATACTTGAAAGTGGAACGCTTGACCTTTCAATTGATGCCAATTATTTAATTTAAATTTTAACCAATTTTGTAGCGGCCCTGTAGGTCAAAATAAAAACCCGCAAAATTTTAAACAAAGTTTGAATTTAATTTATAACACCCGTTAAAAGTAGTGAGCTAACATGTGCCGCGCGTTCACCCATAAGAACGTTAAAAACCTGGGTTTGGGCGTCGGGTTAGTAACCCTCCCCTAGAAAAAACATCCTACTATGAAAAAACGAAAGAAAAGAAAAACAAACCCCTCTAAAGTTGACGAACCCCGCAAACGTTTTAAGGACCATGATCTGCGAATCTGCACCTGGAATGTTCGCACTCTTTATAGAGAAGGTGCAGTCTTCGCATTGGCAGACGTACTTGACAAAAGTACAAGTACAAGGACGATATTACTGCCATACAGGAAATACGATGGATTGGGAAAGGCGTCACAACAACACCTAAAGGTGACGCACTGTATTATAGCTGCCATGACGTAAAGCATGAGTTTGGTTGCGGATTCGTAGTTAGTCGGAGACTAAAACATCTTGTATCCAGCTTCACCCAAGTGAATGAAAGACTTGCTGCAATTCGAATAAAAGCTAAATTCTTCAACATCAGCTTTATTTGCGTTCATGTTCCCACTGAAGAAAAGGACGAACAGACCAAAGATATATTTTACGAGCGCTTAGAAGAGACATATGACCGTTGCCCTGCCCATGACATTAAAATCATTCTAGGCGATTTTAATGCCAAAATTGGAAAGGAGAATATCTTTGGCCCAACAGTCGGGAAATTCAATCTCCACAGTGAAACATCCGACAATGGTATGAGGCTGATAGACTTTGCAGCTGCAAAAAACATGGTAGTTAGCAGTACCAGATTTAATCATCTCGATATTCATTAGGGCACCTGGCTGTCTCCAGATCAAAGAACAAGTAATCAAATTGATCATGTTGTAATAGATGTAAGACATTCATCCAGCGTGTTGGATGTACGATCGTTCCGAGGCGCAAACATTGATTCGGACCACTACCTTGTTGCAGCAAAGGTACGTACCCGTCTAAACGTTGCAAATAAAGCACGAACAGACACAACGCGAAAGTTGTACATCGATAGGCTGCAAACACAACAGATAGCCACAGCATATTCCACTCAACTAGTCCAATTGCTTAACGCGAGCACTCCTTGTCCCGATAACATAACAACACAATGGCAACATATTGCCCACTCCATGCAAACAGCCGCAAAATCCATACTTGGATTCCAGAGACCTCCACAAAGGAATTCATGGTATGACCAGGAGTGTCGTGCTGCTACCGAAGAAAAAAATGCGGCATATAGATCTACTTTAGAATCAGTACCAACGCGTAGCGCACGAGAGAGATATCGGGAGAAAAGGAGAGAAGAGAAACGTCTTTTCCGCAAGAAAAAGAGAGAAATGGAAAAGCGGGAGTGTGAAAAAATCGAGATGTACAGGAGCCAGAATGAAGTCAGAAAATTCTACCAAAGAGTGAAACATCAAACAGATGGCTTTAGTACAGGCACATCCCCCTGTAGAGACCAGCAAGGTAATCTGGTAACAGATACAGATAGCGTGCTCAGGATATGGAAGGAAAATTTCTCCAATCTGCTGGTATCCAATAGTAGCGAAGACGATGATACCACAGATCCAATCCCAGAAGATGGTATAGAATGTATACCGCCCGGCCAAGATGAGGTAAAAACAGCAATCAACCGGCTGAAGAATAATAAAGCAGCAGGAGCCGATGGCTTACCAGCCGAGCTGTTTAAAACCGGAGACGACGCGCTGATAAGGTGTATGCATCAGCTAGTTAGCACCATCTGGCAGGAAGAACGCGTACCCGACGATTGGAACCTGAGCATCCTATGTCCCGTCCACAAGAAAGGAGATAAGACTGTATGCTCCAACTATAGGGGCATAAGTTTTCTCCCTATTGCCTATAAGATAGTGTCAGGGATATTGTGCGAACGACTAAAGCCAATGGTCAACGAAATAATTGGACCGTACCAATGTGGCTTTAGACCTGGCAAGTCCACCATTGACCAGATATTTACCCTGCGACAAATCCTCGAGAAGACCCAAGAGATGCAGATCGACACATTTCACCTTTTTGTCGATTATAAAGCAGCATTCGACAGTCCCATCCGATCAAACGTATTCCACGCAATGTCTGAATTTGGTATCCCCGCAAAGCTCATCCGGCTTTGTAAGATGACTTTAACTGATACTAGGTCCTCAGTTAAAATTGGAAAGAACCTCTCCGAAGAATTTTGTACCAAAAGAGGTTTCAGACAAGGAGACAGCCTTTCGTGTGACCTATTCAACATTTTGCTGGAAAAGGTAATACGAGATGCAAATGTCAAAAGAAATGGCACAATTTACACCAATAGCCACATGTTACTTGCCTATGCTGATGACATAGACATCATGGGACGATCAGTAAAGGAAGTAACTGATACCTTTAGGAAGGTCGAAGCAGAATCTGCGAAAGTGGGTCTGGCGGTAAACGGCGAAAAGACCAAATTGATGGTGTCGACGCGCAAAGCGTCCATAGAGCTCGGACAACTGTGGAAGTTGGTACCTACAATTTTGAGGTAGTTAAAGACTTCGTCTACCTCGGCACTGCCATAAACACAACAAACATCATCAGTTGTGCAATAAGAAGAAGAATTGTATTGGCAAACAGATGCTACTATGGTCTAAGTAAGCAATTTAAAAACAAAGCCATATCTCGTCAAACAAAAATAACACTATACAAAACGCTGATAGTACCCGTGCTGATGTATGGCTCCGAAGCATTGGTACTTGCGCAAGCAGATAAGGCAGTGCTTGGTGTGTTTGAGAGGAAAATTCTTCGAAATATCTCGGGTGCCACCGTGGTGCAATGGTATGCACGCCCGCCTTGCACGTAGAAGGTCGGGGGTTCGATTCCCCGGCCAGGCAACATCAAACATTTTTCAACGGTGGCATAATACCCCTCAGTAGTGTTGGCGACATTTCCTGAGTATTTCAGCCTTGAAAAACTTCTCCACAAGTGGTGTCTTATGACACGCCGTTCGGACTCGGCGATAAACAGTAGGTCCCATATCATTGAGCTAAATATGAATCGGGGTGCACTCATTGATATGAGAGAAGTCTCCCTTGTCCCGTATGGGATGTTGTGGAACAATGTTTTGTTGTTGTATCTACGGGCCGATTTGCGTTGACGGTGAATATCGACGTCGGATGAACCATGAGCTATATAAGCTATACAAAGAAATGCATATAGTTAAACGTATCGAGACGCAACGATTGCGTTGGCTAGGCCATATCATGAGAATGAGCGATGATGAACCAGCTAAAAAGGCGTATGAATACATGCCACATGGTGGTGCACGCAGAATCGGCAGGCCTAAGCTTCGATGGAGCATACAAGTGGATGAAGAAATGAAAAGGCGCGGTATTCCAAAAAGTCAAGCGAAAAACAGAGAAGAATGGAGATCTTTTCTTAGTTCGGTCTATGGAACAAATGTTCTGTAATGGGCCAACTAAGTAAGTAATAACATGTATATATTTGAATAATAATCATTTGATTCCAGATGCCGATTTCCCGTTGATGATTTCAATTTTGAGGCGAATGTGTTTTATTTTACAACTACCGAGAAGCGTTCAACGATGTTTCTATATAGCTCAGTCAAAATATACATAGCAATAGCAAAAATTATTGCAATAGCAAAAATTCCCACAAAGCTGAATTTTGGTGGAGAGCTAGTGTTTGCTATTAGAAGATACGTCCAAAAAGTCTCCATGGGTCCCATGTGTGCAAAAAAAGGTATTCGGGGTCAAATGTAAAATGTTAAGGGTTTTTTAGGTTTTTGGATTTGGAAAACGGTTGATCTTACCATAAATCATTAAAGTAAATATTGTAGACAGACAAATTATCTACTAGTTTGGTATTTATAATTTTTTCCTAGAAGGAACCATTCATGGGATGTAGCTGTTTTAAAAAACACATCACACCATCTAAAATAACCGAAGTAACCGAGTATGTCCCCCAAAAAATATATGTTTCAATCCAACAAAATCGGAGGGTGACTAGTAGAGATATTCCATGTTGGAGTAATTTTATTCAAAAATATCCCATTAGCCCAATGGGAACGACTCTAACGAAAACTCTCCGATTTTTTTGTAGTTTTGTCCGAAGGTAGGTTTTGTTGTGCTGATTACGGGTTAGACCCGGTGCTACTGAACTGATTACTGCAAAGTGGATATCGTTTTAAAGCTTATGGAAATACCTAACAGATTGTGTGGTTATTTGAATCGGTTCGCCTCATAATGTTCTTACACGGTTAATTTTGAATTTGGCTTTTAGATCCCCAATATCTCGAAAATAGTAAGTCTTTTTTAATAATTATAAGTACCATTCTTGTAGACAATTGTTAAACTGTTACTTTAACGGGCTTTTGCTAAGTCTTACCGTTTTTGAGAAGAAAACAAAAAAAAACTAAATAATGCCTCCAAAAATGACCTTTGACACCGAATAATTTTTTTTGCACACATGGGATTGATGGGGACTTTTAGGACGTTGCTTATAATGGTAAACTCTAGCTCTCCACCAAAATTCAGCTTTGTGGGAATTTTTGCTATTTCCCCTTATATGCATGTCTATTTTGACTGAGCTAATATTTATAAATAACACTGTGCAACAAAATGGAGGTGAAAATCTGGGACACTAATTGTTTCATTTTACTTCGATAAACCTAGGGATATAGGGTTTAAAAAGTACGGCCCAGTCGAACATAAAGCCGTTCTTACTAGACTAACATAATGCTTTTTTAATTGTGGTTATTTTTTTCGTTAATTGTATAAACTGCAAATTTTAAATATCGATTCTGTACTGTCAAAAGCAAACAGACATCCTCTTATTTTGCCAATATCTCACAGAAATGATGACCTCAAAGACATTGTTTTCATTGTTTTATTGAAAGATCGACAATAAGTCATCAATAAATACACAATAATAGATTTGCTATTATTTTTGTCACACAAAATGTAAATATTGGAGTAAAAGTCACGAACATATTGCCACGCTCCATTAACTTGTGGCAAATTATAAATGACTGTCAACTTAGCCACTTTTGCAGTTGTCCTAGCTTTAGCACCAGTAAAATTTGTTAGTACAGACAATTACAAGAGAGAGATGGAGGCTATTGGACGTGCGAAAATTTCATAAAGAAGGATTGACAACTAGCTCAGACTATAACAACAGAGCTTACTTTTGCATTACTGTTAAATAGAAAATTGAACTTTATGAAAAGATACAATCATACATATGAATGTCTGCACACCATTCAACACTCATTAAATCCGAACATAATAAAATGCTTATTTTGCTTAGAGAGACTTGTTTATGCTAATAATACCTTTCACACTTTGAGATTTAAACGTAAAGACAAATTTCTTACTTGGCACTTGTAGGCAGAACACGTGAGTCGATCGAGTGGAAAGACAAAAAGATTAACAATTAATATGCATATATTGTATATTCGAGTTAGAATTTTGTTTGCAATTTTAGCATATATAAGAAATATTAACACACAACTGTGTGGGAGATGGACAATATTAAGAAATGTGGTTTAACTTTTTCTCTATCTTAAGAATGTTCCTGCAGCAAATACTTTGAAGTTTTCATGTGCATTCATCTACAATATTATTCCCTCTACCATAGTATGGAGGGTATATTAAGTTTGTAACACATTGAATAATCATTTGCGACTATATAAAGTATACATATTCTTGATCAGGATAAAATTCTGTGTCTATATGGTCAAATCCGTCTGTTGTAATAACTCTAGCGTACGCACTAATTGAGCCAGAACGCTGCATTTTTGCACCCGAGTGTCTTTCTTCCATAGGCAGGTCAAGTTCGAAGATGGGCTATATCGTAGAGTTGGGCAATCTCGTTCAATTGAACGATCCGGATCACTATATCGAATGAGTAACATAACAAAAACCAACGTGTAAAATTAAGTATACGCAGTTCTATCAAAGAAATTACGGAAGTCCACTGAACGAGATAGTGATCCGGATCTTTCCATTGAACCTACCGACATTCGGTATTTCCAGGATTTTAGCTAAATTTTTAACAAAACTACCTTTAATTTGGAGATGGATTTACAAAAGAATCTCCACGATAAAAACTCAGTACACTTTCTGTTTTTCTTATATATCAATTCCTTATACCCTCAGCCTTGAGGCTAGAAAGGGTATATCAGAAAAAATGTCTAAAATAGTCTGCTCCATTTCAAGAAAATCAAAAAAAAAATTTTTGATACTGCATCTATGATTCTTGGTACATTGATTAAGAAAAACAAGTAAAAAAGCGTAAAGTTCGGCCGGGCCGAACTTTTCATACCCTCCACCATAAAATATTCTGAACTAAAATGGAATAATTAGTTTTCATTCCTCTCCCCAACTTTAAGTGGGTACGTTAAAATGTCAGATAATGTACATAAAATGCTTCCTTCGGGAGGCTCTTTTTATGGTGCCTATATCTAACTACAGTGGCGGCCATATAATTAAGAACGACATCATATTAAAAAGTATTTGACTTGCTACGTTCCAAATATTTGAATATTTATATGGAACAAGATTGGTGAATAAAGTACAGGGTAAGCACTTTCAAATAAAGCCAAAACATGTTTTAATTCTCCCTCGTTTATACGAAAGATACCACGATTTAATAAAATAGTCATATATCGACCTGGCCACATAATTAAGAACCATATAAGTAAAAGTTACTTTAAGGTAATTTTCATACACAATATGTGAATATAACGTTATGTATTTTAGAAATCGGTTATTTTGATTCATTTTTAGTATAAAATGTCCTTCAATGGTACATATTATTGAGTCTATGTTTGATAATTAGGGCATACCTAAGGTTTTCCGAAATTTGCTCATAATTTGACGAATTTATTTTATTTTTGGGATCTAAAGCCACAGTTTTCCTCTCATTCCCTCGATGACGCTCTAAACGATACCCTGTGATTGTCGTTCCATAGTCGGAGCTTATGTACCCTTAAATTGGTTTTGAACCCACTTCTTTGAGTCCTTTACGAGGGAATTGTCTGGGAAATAGTTTCGTATGAGCCATTTCCACCTTATAAATCTGTAGGATTGTTGTCTGCAGGTAGTAGACAGGAAATAAAAAAATAATTTCGTTTTGTACAAGAAATTGGCCTAACGGTACACCAAACAAAAAAGAAAGGTATAATATTTTGAAAGCCTTCATTGCACAATGTCTTTGTGGGTGTGGTAGGTATAGTTATGTAAGACTTTTTAATCAATGAAGCTCATATTAATATCAACACTAGTAAAATCAATAATTTTCATGGATGAAAATACAATGTTTGTATAAACTAATGTCTGATGTACATACACAACATTATTGTTCAAAACATTATGTTAATAAATGTTATATTCGGTGTGGAATTCTTCCAATTTTGGTGTAGACGTTATATTATTGTTTCATTTCCTGTCTACTACCTGAGGACAAAAATCCTACCGCTTTATAAGGTGGAAATGACTCTTATGAAACTATTTCCCAGACAAATCCCTCGTAAAGGACTCAAACAAGTGGAACAAACGCCAATTTAAGGGTAAATAAGCTCCGACTATGGAACGATAATCACAGGGAATCGTTTAGAGCGTCGTCGAGGGAATGAGAGGAAGCCAAAACTGTGGCTTTAGATCCCAAAAATAAAATAAATTCGTCAAATTATGGTCAAATTTTGGAAAACCTTAGGTATGCCCTAATTATCAAACTTAGACTCAATAATATGTACCATTGAAGGACATTTGATACTAAAAATGAATCAAAGTAATCGATTTCTAAAATACATAACGATATATTCACATATTGTGTATGAAAAATACCTTAAAGTAACCTTTACTTATATCGTTCTTAATTATGTGGCCAGGTCGATTTATGACTATTTTACTAAATCGTGGTATCTTTCGTATAAACGAGGGAGAATTAAAACATGTTTTGGCTTTATTTAAAAGTGCTTACCGCGTACTTTATTTACAAATTTTGTTCCATATAAATATTCAAATATTTGGAACGTAGCAAATCAAATACTTTTTAATACGATGTCGTTCTTAATTATATGACCGCCACTGTATGTATGTTGACAATTTTTGGTGGGCGAGAAATTGGGAGGTACCGTTATATAGGGATTATAATAAAACATGGACCTATGTTGACAGTTTTTGATGGGAGCCTTTAATGTCAAATAACTCCTAATTCGGTTAAAAATTTTAGCTAGAATCCTCAAAATACCGAAAATCGGTACATAACGTGGGAACTTTAAATGTCATTAACAGCTAGTTCGGAGGTATGTGGGCTATACGAAAATATGAACTTAAATGAACAATTTTTGTTGCAGAATTTTTGATGGCTTTTAAATTTCAAATTACAGAAAGTTCATCCAAAAAATAAAGTTAAGGTACGGAAAATCGGGAGGTTTGTTTTGGGGCTATACCAAAACATAGACCTACGTTCATAATTGTTTCGAATATAAGTTTTTTGGTCACTAGGAACCCTAAATATCAAATTATAGCTAATTCGGTCAAGAAATGTGAATTTAAACGTCAAAATACCTGAAATCGGGCGGTAACGTTATATGGAGGGTATTCCAAACATGGCCCTATGTCCACTAGTTATATAAAATTATTGACATTTAAGAACCCTAAATGTCAAATTATAGCTTAATCGACCTGAAAATGTAGCTAAAAACGTAAAAATACCGTAAATCGGGGGTACCGTTATAATGGGGCTATACCAAAACGTGGACCGATATAGCCCATCATCGAAATTGACCTGCCTGCCTACAAAAGATGCATTTTCCCAAAATTTCAGACAATTTTGGTGGAGAGGTGTGGTGACCACTAAGAACTTCAAATGTCAAATGTTCAAATTACAGCTAATTCGGTTAAAACTTGTAGGTAAAAATCTCAAAATACCGAAAATCAGGAGGTCCCGTTATATACCAAACCGTGTACCTATGTTCATAATTTTTTCGAATATAAGTTTTTTGGTCACTAAGAACCCTAAATATCAAATTATAGCTAATTCGGTCTAGAAATGCGACTTAAATCGTCAAAATACCTGAAATTATGTTATATGGGGGCTATTCCAAAACATGGATCTACGACCACTAGTTTTGTTATATAAGTTTATTGACACTTAAGAGCCCTAAATGTCAATTTATAGCTAAATCGGTCTGAAAATGTAGCTAAAAACGTCAAAATACCGTAAATCGGGGGTACCGTTATATAGGGGCTATACCAAAACGTGGACCTATGTCCACAAGTTTTGTTGTATAAGTTTAGTGACGCTTAAGAACCCAAAATGTCAAATTATAGCTACATCGGTCTGCAAATTTAGCTAAAAACGTCAAAATACCGTAAATCGGGGGGTACCGTTATATGGGGCCTATACCAAAACGTGGACCTATGTCCACAAGTTTTGTTATATAAGTTTATTGACACTTAAGAACCCTAAATGTCAAATTATAGCTAAATCGGTCTGAAAATGTACCTAAACACGGCAAAATACCGTAAATCGGGAGTACCGTTATATGGGGGCTATACCAAAACGTGGACCGATATAGCCCATCATCGAACTTGACCTGCCTGCAAACAAAAGACGCTTTTTCTCAAAATTTCAGCGTTCTATCTCCATTTTTGTGGATGCTAGAGTGATTACCACAGACGGACGGACGGACGGACGTGCACAGATCGACTCAGAATTTCATGATCAAGAATATATATACTTTATAGGGTCGCAAATGAGTATTTCATTGCGTTACAAACGGAAAAACAAACCTTATATACCCTCCATACTATGGTGGAGGGTATAAAAATAAAGTTTCCGTGTTTTATTTAGAAATGCACCTAAAACTAGAAAATAATTTGTCGCTTTGCCTCAAAAAATACATATATTCCAAATCCCTTATGGGTCCATTTTTTCCTATAGCCCCCATATAGCGGTACCACCCGATTTAGTTCAAATCTAGTAACTCATTTTTAACGCAGTTGCAGTTGACCAATCGAACTGAAACTTTGCACACTTTTCAGATTTGGATGACAATACATGAATATGGGCCCCTTTCAAGTGTTTTAAGGATTTTATCTTCATTTTTAGCCAGAATTGGCTGTAACTTGGCATTTGGAGTTCCCAATGGTATAGAAATTTCCCCACCAAAAATTGTGGACAAAAGTCCATGTTTTGATATAGCATTTATATAACGGTACTACACGATTTCAGCCATTTTAAAGATTTTATCTAAACTTTCGGCCTAAATTCACTATAATTTTGTTCTCAGTGGTAAAAAATGTATTTACTAAAAAGTTAAGAATAACAAATAATTTAAAAAAATTAAGTTTCAGGGTTTTATTTAGAAATGCACTTAAAACTAGAAAACAATTTGTCGCTTAGCCTCAATAAATATATTCTTTCTCATGATGGAATCTCTCAAATAAAACGCTTGCATTTAAATTATAAATTGTGGCAAAATTAAACGGCAAACGTTTTATTTGAGAGATTCCAATTTTTCAAATAACACACAAAATAAATTTGAGAAAATATTTTCTCTTACAAAAATGTTATCAATTTGCACAATATATTTTGTTTTATTATTGCTATAATATGCAAACCACGGAAGTTTGACATCGGTAAGCTGCAATCACAACAGATAGCCACAGCATATTCCACTCAACTGGCCCAACTGCATAATCAAAGCACTCCTCGTCCCGCTAACATATCAGGACAATGGCAAAATAGCCGCAAAATCAGTACTTGGATACCAAAGACCTTCACCAAGGAATCCATGTATGAACAGGAGTGTCGTGCTGCTACCGAAGAGAAAAATGCGGCATATAGGGCTACTTTACAATCAGTAGCAACGCGTAGCGCACGAGAGAGGTATCGGGAGAAAAGGAGAGAGGAGAAACGTCTTTTCCGCAGGAACAAGAGAGAGAGATGGAAAAGCGGGAGTGTGAACAAATCGAGATGTACAGGAGACAGAATGAAGTCCGAAAATTCTACCAAAGAGTGAAACATCAAACTGATGGCTTTGGAACTGGCACATCGTCCTGTAGAGACCAGCAAGGTAATCTGGTAACTGATACAGATAGTGTGCTAAGGATATGGAAAGAGCATTTTTCCAAACTGTTGGTATCCAATAGTAGCGGAGTCGACGAAGATACCACAGATCCAATCCAAGAAGACGGTATTGAATGTATACCACCCGGCCAAGATGAGGTAAAGACAGCAATAAACCGGCTGAAGAATAATAAGGCAGCAGGAGCTGATGGCCTACCAGCCGAGCTGTTTAAAACTGGAGTCAACACGCTGATAAGGTGTATGCATCAGCTAGTTAGCTCCATCTGGCAGGAAGAGCGCGTACCCGACGATTGGAACCTGAGCATTCTGTGTCCCGTCCATAAGAAAGGAGATAAGACTTTATGCTCCAACTACAGGGGCATAAGTCTTCTCCCTATCGCATACAAGATAGTGTCAGGGATATTGTGCGAACGACTAAAGCCCATGGTCAACAAAATAATTGGACCATACCAATGCGGCTTCAGACCAGGCAAATCCACCATTGACCAGATATTTACCCTGCGCCTTGAGAAGACCCAAGAGATGCAGATCGACACCTACCACCTTTTTGTCGATTATAAAGCAGCCTTCGACAGCATGCTACGTTCAAAGGTATTCCAAGCAATTTTTGAATTTGTATCCCCGCAAAGCTCATTCGGCTTTGTAAAATGACTCTAACTGACGCAAGATCTTCAGTTAAAATAGGAAAGAACCTCTCCGAGGAGTTTTGTACCAAAAGAGGTTTCAGGCAAGGAGACAGCCTTTCGTGTGACCTTTTCAACATCCTGCTAGAAAAGGTTATACGAGAGGCAAACGTCAAAAGAAGTGGCACAATCTACACCAATAGCCACATGTTACTTGTTTATGCTGATGATATAGACATCATGGGACGATCAGTAAAAGAAGTAACCGATACTTTTATGAAGGTCGAAGAAGAATCTGCTAAAGTGGGCGGTAAACGGCGAGAAGACCAAGCTGATGGTGTCGACGCGCAATGCGTCCGTTGAGATCGGACCAACTGTTGAAGTTGGTTCCTATAATTTTGAGGTAGTAAAAGACTTTGTATACCTCGGCACCGCCGTAAACACAACAAACGACATCAGTCGTGAAATAAAAAGAAGAATAGTATTGGCCAACAGATGCTACTATGGCTTAATTAAGCACTTTAAAAACAAAGCCACAACTCGTCAAACAAAAATAACGCTTTACAAAACACTGATACTACCCGTGCTAATGTATGGTTCCGAAGCCTGGGTACTTGCGCAAGCAGATAAGACAGTGCTTGGAGTGTTTGAGAGAAAAATTCTTCGAAAGATCTACGGACCGATCTGCGTTGACGGTGAATATCGACGTCGTATGAACCACGAGCTGGGGCCTAATTATGTGATTCGATTCGATCGAGAATTTACTCGTGAATAAGTTTTCGACACGAGAAAAAAACGGCATGATAAGACTCGATCGAAATCACTGATCGAATGTTTCGAGAGTAACCGGTAATCGAACTATGTGTTCTTTGGGGAAAGTTATGAAGGTAGACGTCAAAAAATGTGTTTATTTCAAATCAAAAACTAAAAAACAAAATTATGAATGAAAAAATGTAAATATTTGTGGAATTTTTTGAACAATACATTGAATAATAATTTCGGAATGAAGTAGTGCTAAGAAAATATGAAAATTATTAATGTTTGCAAAATTGTTTTGTCATTCTTGTTACAGATTGCTAATACATCTACCTTAATAATTCTCTCTAAAAATAAATGAGAGAATTTGGTGGGTGTTTTGCGTTAGCCTCTCTGAGAGAGTATTTCCTTTGGTAAACAACGGGGGATGAACTATTTAAAATGCACTTTATTAAAAGTTGTTCACCTATAAAATAAAGCCTATTAATATTAAATAATTTTTTGTTTTGCAGAAATGTTTTTTTTCAACTTATATTTTAACGACTGCAAACACTAATTTTTGGTTAATGATAGCATGCATATGTATTTATTTTAATTATAATTTTATCACAATTTCTTAAAACGACTGAAAAGGACTTTTCCCAATTTCTCTTATTTTGTGTAAAAAATGCTCACAATTATTTACTAATATGTATCATTTTTCCTCTATAAACCGTCAATAAACAACAATTTTTTACATTTTAAACACAAATACAATAAGAAATCTTTCATTTTGTTTGTTTACGATAGGCCATTTGGCTACGAGAAATTACTCGCAAATTTATGCTCAATTTCTCGATAATTTTACTCGATAACGAATGTTGTCATCCCAACTTTGAGTACTCGGGTCGAAACAACTCGATGTCGAATCACGTAATTAGGCCCCTGTATCTGCTATACAACGACATCAATATAGTTAAACGAATCGAGATGCAGCGATTGCGTTGGCTAGGCCATATAATAAGAATGAGCGATGATGAACCCGTTAAAAAGGCGTATAAATTCGAGCCACATGGCGGTGCACGCCGAATTGGCAGGCCAAAGAATAGATGGTGCAAACAAGTGGATGATGAGATGACAAGGCGCGGTATTCCAGAGTGCGAAGCAACAAATAGAGAGAATTGGAGATCTTTTATTAGTTCGGTCTATGGAACAAATGTTCTGTAATGGGCCAGCTAAGTAAGTAAGTAAGTATTTGTAAGGTTTTGGATTCACTTGAATCTTCGCGATGTATAGATTACGTACAGTGCCCGGCATAATTATTTTGACAAGTTTGAAAAAATGATGTGTTTGGTTTTTTACCGGATTAGTCTTCTACAAAAATATGAAAAAATATTCTGGCTAATCCTTTACTAGAGTACTTATAATTAGTAATAAATTTTATCAATTTAAATTTACGCTTCCACTTTTGTAATGTAAATAAAATTTCACTGCGTGGCATAAGTATTTTGACAAAATTGTTTTTTTTGATTTTTAGACCTCAACAATTAAAAATGTTTTATTTATACTTATGATTATTATTAGTTACGGTAAAAATAATATGATTCACACACATCTGTACCGCTATGGACCCATTAACGGATCGATGTTTCAAGGATTTAGGGATTTATCACTAAACAACATTTACGATGATTTTCTCCCATTATTTTCCACATTTCCACTTTTTAATGAGAGTAAGAACATTTTTCTCTTACAAATGTGATATTTGAAGGAGACTACTTTAAGTTTGAACACGAAATACGCTCCAAACCTGCTCCACAAAATTCAGGCTTATCATAGTAGCAGTGTTCTGCAAATGAATACATAACATTTCGATCGGTTTAATACCACGTTGTTATGAAATATTGTTTAAAATGCCAAAATATTCATTATAGTCCACAGCATTATCGTTAAAAATTAAATATCACAGTATTTTAAATGGTGGATCAACATATTCTGATGCCTGGAAATATTTGGGCATGGTAATAGCATCAGAAGGACATTTAGTTCACAAAGATATCAAACTTTTTGGAGGTTTTTTTGACTCAAGCATACTAAAAATGTTATTTTAAGATGAATTATGTCCAAATTTATTTTTATCAGTCCACAATATGCTCTACCACAATGATTGGTGGGGAGCAAGTGATTTTTATGGAAAATCTAATTGAAAATTTTTGTGGCTATGATTTATCAATCGAGTAGAATAGCAAAAAATGACTTCAAATTGATTTTTTTCTAATGTTTAGAGGTTCTAGTCTTAATAGAGAGTTTGCTTTGACATCGAAATTATTCAGAAGATGAGGATTTGTGTGCTTAAGTAAGATTAGATTTGCAATTCTGCTCTATTTACCGGAGAGCAACTTCTGTAATTTCACATTTTCTGCCTAGATCGACCATATTTACAGCGTTTTCAGTATTTTGAGATTTATTCGTTTCAAAATAAATAGATAACTGCAGCAATGTCTAAACAATAGCTACAGTTATCACCGAAACTGTAATTTTAAATTTCACTACAATTTTTGACACCAGCATTCCCTATTTGAATTAAAAATCTATGACTGTCAAGAACATTTTTTCTTAAATGTTAATAATTTAGCTAAATCAATTAATTTTGTTACCAAAAAGTTCGATTAAGTACCAAAAGTAACATAATTATAGCATGTCAAAATACTTATGCCGTTTTGCGTTTGCCTCCCTTTTTAAACATTCGCCTACCTAATCACAACTAAAGCTGGAATATTTTTGAACCACTAATTTTTATTTAGCTGAGAGGACAAAGAAAACCCCTAAGCTGTTAGCATCCCGTTATATGATTGCTGACAATAATTATATGTCTTTTAAGACAAATGTTAATTTTGTCAAAATAATTATGCCGGGCACTGTACATATTTTTTAAATATTGTTCAGACGAATATAAAGCTTGAATTATAATTAAATAAGTTGCAGACCACAAATTTTCTTGAATTCCTTCTTAATTTCCACGAAAATTTGCAACTTTTTAACTAAAGTTATGGGACCGCAGTAATTATATAGTATTTAGGAAACCATATATTAACAGTGTGTCTCAATATAATGAGTAGAGTTTTTGTAGGATTTTTTCTTATAATCAGAATTGAAACCGCCATAACATTGGCGCGCAATAACCTAAATTAGCATCTCAAACCTGTTTGAGAATGGTAATTTTTCTTAATCCATGTACCAAAAAATCATTAAGGTATCTTCAAAAAAAATTTAATTTTTTTAAATGGAGTATTAAAAAGTTTGACTTTTCCCCATACATCCTTGATCAACATAATATTTGAAGTCTCTCTATCCCACCATCTGTCTAAATTAAGTTGCAGCTCGCAATTTTTAAGATAGAGATTTGTAATTGGGTTTATTAGTTTATATTACTCCTAGGATGTTTGGCATTGAAAATCGGCTATATCGTTCTAGGTTTTGATATTGCCCCCATAGAACAATAGCTTCCGATTTTCGGTCTTCTGAAGGTTGTGGCCCCAATATTTCATCGAAATAGCTGAAATTTGGTATTTAGTCTTCGTTGGGGGTATAAAACTTTCCACGTAAAATTTGTCCATGTAGGTCCACGTTTTCATATAGCCCCCATGGAACGGTACTTCATGATTTTCGGTATTTTGGAGGATGTGGCCTTAACAACCCACCGAAATGGCTGAAATTTAATATTTGATCTTCGTTGGAAACGAAAATTCTTGTATTGCTCCACGTCTTCGTATAGCCTCCATAGAACGGTATCACCCAATTTTCAGTGGCCTCAATATCATCCAAGCGAAATGGCTGAAAATTATTATCTAGTTTTCGTTGTGGGTATAACACTTCTAACTAAAATTTAGTCTGTATAGGTCCACGCCTTCATATAGCCCCTACCGACATGGGGGTATATAACTTTCAACCTAAAAATGTTTGGTATTGCTTCTTTCTTTAGATATAAAACTTTTCGCCAGAAGTTTGTCGGTATAGACCCTAAAAAATTTTGGTATCGCTTCTTTCTTTAGATATAAAATTTTAGACAGCAGTTTGTAGGTATAGACCAGACCCCCATAGAACTGTCCTTCAAAATGTTCGATCTTTGAAGTTTTCAGCGTCACTCCAGAAGAGAATCATAAGTATAGGTCCACGTTTCATATAACCCCGTAGAAGGGTAACACTCGATTTTCGATATTTTGAAGATTGTGGCCTCAATGTTGCACTAAAATGGCTGAACTTTGATATTAAGTTATCGTTTGGGGTATACAATTTTTCTCCAAAAATTTGTAGATAATGGTCCACGTTTCGATGCAGCCCCAATAGTATAGTACTACCGATTTTCGGTATTTTGAAAATATTGGCCACAATATTAAACAGAAATGACTGTTATATAATATTTTGTCTTCGCTAGCAGTACAAAACATTATAACAAGCACAAAAATCCCTTGCAAAAAATCATAGTCATTCCAGAAGAGAATTATAAGTACAGGTCCACGTTTCATATAACCCCCGTAGAAGGGTACCTCCCGATTTTCGATATTTTGAAGATTGTAGTCTCAATGTCGCACTGAAATGGCTAAACTTTGATATTAAGTTATCGTTTGGGGTATACAATTTTTCTCCAAAAATTTGTAGGTAATGGTCCACGTTACGATGCAGCCGCGATTGGCCACAATATTAAACCGAACTGACTGTTATTTAATATTTTGTCTTTGATAGCAGTGCAAAATATTATAACAAGCACAAAAATCCCTTGCAAAAAATCAGACAGTATAGGTCCACATTTTGGTGTAGACCACTTATAACGATACCACCAGATTTAAGATTTTAGGCACATTTTTCTTAAGAATTGGTTTTTAATTGGAAATTTGTTCCTAGATAAAAGACTTATTCGCAAAAAAACTTTCCATATATGTATGTCCAGGTTTAAGTGTAGCCGGTATTGCCCAATTTTATGTATTTCGGCCCATATTAGCTCTTTTAAAGGGAGTATTATTAGTTATGATATTCTGCTCATCAAAGGAATAAGAGAAAGGGAGTATTATTAGTTGCGATATTCTGCTCCTCCAAGAAATAGGGGAAGATCTTAGTACGTTCACAAACGTTACAGTTCGTGGCGGAATAGATAAATAGTTCGGCCCGACGGAACCAGATTATAATTTGTTGTCTTAAAAATGCCTCATAACTAAACCTTCAAATTGGATTTTCGCACTAATTGGGTTTTCTCATCCAAACTGGTTAGGAAGTAATTTAAGGAGAAATGTACACCCAGTATGAAACGGTAATTGCAGTGTATGGTTTGAAATGAAGTATGTATGACTTATTTAAATGTGAATAAATAAAACTTGAATAGATACATATACATACATACACATGCATTTAGTCAAATTATGTCTTTGTACGCTTCGGATACCATTTGTGTTGCATAGGAAATACATTTTAAATTACTTAAATATGTAAATATCTTATTGTTTATTGTTTTTACTTAAATAATTCACAAAAAAAAACATTTAAACTCTAATGAAAAACATCGCAGGAATTTAATAAGTAGAAAAGCCATTTCCTCGTAAATCCCTGATCACAAGTAAGTACATTAACTGTCATGAAAGAAATTTGCTTCGAGGCAATTTTTGTAGACATGTTATTTTTGACATGCAAATATTATACCGGAGAAACACTGGAAATTGAGAAATTAATTTATAAATGTAAAATACGTGTATATAAATGTATAAAAATCATTTTAAGAAGTTTAAGGGGAAATCAATCATGTTGAAAAAATGAACGACCAATGACAGTAAGAATTTTAGCTTAAATAAAAATCCAATTTAAACAATCAAAAAAGCGTTAAGTTTGACCGGATCGAACTTTTGATATTCTAAATGCGAATTCAGGCCGTAGTCTTCATTTGCTGTCAAAAGTTGTCGATTCCAGGATTAAGAAAAATCTACTTTTTTGAAAAAAGACCAGTAAGAAATCGTTAAGTTCGTCCGGGCCGAACTTTGTATACCCTGCACCATAAAATATTCTTAACTAAAATGGAATAATTTGCTTCTTTCCCTGTCCACAGTTTAGGGCACAAAATTTTACGACCATTTTTAGGTTGGAAATTTGCGTGACGACAGAGAACCTCAAACTTCAAAATATGTTGTCAAAACGCTGAAAACACAGAAAATCGGGTGATACCGTCAATTGTGGCCTATACCAAAACATGCGTGACGACAGAGAACCTCAAACTTCAAAATGTGTTGTCAAAACTCTGAAAACACAGAAAACCGGGTGATACCGTTAAATGTGGCCTATACCAAAACATGGACCTACATATATTGACAACTTTTGTTGGAGAAGTGTTGTGCACAATAAATTAAAGCAAGTTCGGTGAAGAAATCAAGCTAAAATTCTCAAAATACCGCAAATGGGAAGATAAGTTCAAATTGGACCTATAACAAAAAGTTAAAATTTGTATTGAGAACGTTTTGTGAACGTCAAACAAGGTAGCTAAAACCCTCAAAATAGTGAAAATCGGAAGTACCGTTATAAGAGGACTTAGCACAACGTGAGCCAATGTACACATTTTTTTATAGAGAAGTTTTTAACCACTTTTAATCATATAAGCAAAACTACATTCAATTTTAACCGGAAATCTAGATAAAAACTAAAAAACCTGAAATTGGTGCTACCGTTTTATAGCTCCATAAAAAACAGTGTTGACAATTTTTGTTGGACAAGTTTTGTGGCAGCTGGGCAACTCAAATGTCACATAACAGGTAGTTCTGTCAACAAATGTAGCTAAAACCCTCAAAATACCGAAAATCGGGAGGTACTGTTATATGGGTGCTACACCTAAACATGGACCTATGTTGACAATTTTTGGTGAAAAAGTTCTGTGAAGTGCAGATTCCGAAACTGCTCCACCAAAAATTATCAACATAGGCCAATGTTTTGGAATATACCCCATATAACGGTACCTCCCGACTTTCGGTTAATTTGATGTTCACTGCAGTCACGAAACTTCTTCATAGAAAATTTTTAACATAGGTCCATGATTTTCAGGGGAGATTTACTTCAGTGGTTTTCCCAGGCCTTCGGAAGGGTTTATAGTTTTCCATCTAGTTTCCATCCAGCCACTCCTACTGGGGTTAATACGCTGTTTGCTGCCACTTTAGTTAACGACAGACGTAGCTACTGTTGGTCCGCGGTACCGTATTTGATTTCCGTATTACCACCCATGTGTGGGAAGCATTCCCTTATGCACCACCTGGGGAAGCGTCCAATGGGTTCAGGTTACAGGTTCCCCGAAGGAGTTGTGACCCCGAAGAACCTTAAATGTCAAATTACAGCTAGTTCGGTTCAAAAATGTAGCTAAAACCATCAAAATACCGTAATCGGGAGGTTTCGTTATATGGGGTCTATACCTAAACATGAACCTATGTTGACAGTTTTTTAAGGAGTAGTGCTGTAACCTTTAAGAGCCTTAAATGGAAAATTACTGCTAGTTCGATAAAAATTGTAGCTAAAACCCTCAAAATACCGAAAATCGTGAGGTACCGTTACAAGGGGGCTATATCTAAAAATTGACCTATGTTGACAGTTTTTGGTGGAGTAGTGTTGTGACCCCTAAGAACCTTAAATGTCAAATTACAGCTTGTTCGGTTGAATTGTAGCTAAAACCCTCAAAATACCGAAAAGCGGAATGTACCGTTATATGGGGATATGCTAAACTTGGAGCTATGTTGACAGTTTTTGGTGGAGTAGTGTTCTTCGAACCTGACCTGCCTATGGAAAATTTAGTTTTTTGAGTGATTACAACAGACGGAAGAGACGGACAGACAGACTGACATGTCTAGATCGACTCTGAATTTCAATGCGTTACAAATGGAATGGAAACAAACTTAATATACCCTCCATACTATGGTGGAGGGTATAAAAATTGAAAAAGCAAACTTTTAGGGAACAAAAACACACAATTTAATTTTTGATTGAACTAACCGTAAATTTTTATTTGACGTTCCGCGCAGTCACGAAACTTCACATCCACAAATTGTCGGTATAGCCCCCCATATATATCGTTACTTCCCGACTTGCGGTATTTTGAGGGTTTGAGCTAAAGTTTTTGACTGAACTACTCGTAATTTGACATTTGAGGTTCCCTGCAGGCACAAAACTTCTCCACCAAAAACTGTCGGCATAGGTTCATGTCAAGGTGTAGCCCCCCATCTAACGGTACCTTCCGATTTTCGCTATTTTGTTGGTTTTAGACATATTTTTTGTTATATGATGTTCCCAGCAGTTACGAAACTTATTGACCAAAACTTGTCAACATATGTTCATGTTAAGCTGTAGACCCCATCTAAAGGTACCTCCCGATTTGCGGTATTTTGTGTGTTTTAGCCATATTTTTGATTGAACTAACTGTAAATTGTTATTCGAGGATCTCTGCAGTCACGAAACTTCGCTTCCAAAAATTGTCGACATAGGTTTTGGTATGGCCCTCCCATAAAGGTACTTCCCGACTTTCGCTATTCTGGGGATTTAAGCTACAATTTTTAACATATCTATCTGTTATTTGTCACTTGAAGTTCCCTGCAGACACGAAACTTTTCCACCAAAAATTTTAGACATTTTGTGACAGAACTGCTTCGATTTTCGGTATTTTTCTCCAGCGAAAATTGTCAACATGAGTCCAGGTTACGGTATAGCACCGAAATAACGGTGCCTCCTCATTTTTGGTAATTTGAGTATTCTAGCTACATTTGTTAACCAAACTACATGTATTTTGACATTTGAGTTTCCCCCTGGTCACAAAACTTCTCCAACAAAATTGATAATATATGTCAACTGTTAAGTATGGCTCCTTAAAACGATAGCACCGATTTCAGGTTTTTTTTAGCTTTTGTCTACATTTTCGATTGGATGTGCTTTGGCATTAATATTTCCCAGTGGTTAAAAGTTTCTCTATCAAATATTGTGGACAGGTTGGGGTATAGCCCCCATATAACGGTACCGTCCGATTTTACTTGACCGAATTAGTTAACATTAGGTATTTGGGGTCAGTTTTCAGTTTCTGATGGCTTTGGTACAGGCACATCCTCCTGTAGAGACCAGCAAGGTAATTTAGTAACTGATACAGATAGTGTACTCAGGATATGGAAAGAACATTTTTCAAATCTGTTGGTATCCAATAGCAGCAAAGACGACGAAGATACCACAGTCCCAATCCCAGAAGATGGTATTGAATGTATACCGCCCAGCCAAGATGAGGTAAAGACAGCAATAAATCGGCTGAAGAATAATAAGGCAGCAGGAGCCGATGACTTAACAGCCGAGCTGTTCAAAACCGGAGGCGACACGCTGATAAGGTGTATTCATCAGCTAGTTAGCACCATCTGGCAGGAAGAACGAGTACCCGACGATTGGAACCTGAGTATCCTGTGCCCCGTCCACAAGAAGGGAGATAAGACTGTATGCTCTAACTATAGGGGCATAAGTCTACTCCCTATTGTCTACAAGATCGTGTCAGGGATATTGTGCGAACGACTAAAGCCTATGGTCAACGAGATAATTGGACCATACCAATGCGGCTTTAGACCTGTCAAGTCCACCATTGACCAGATATTTACCCTGCGGCAAATCCTGGAGAAGACCCAAAAGATGCAGATCGACCTACCACCTTTTTGTCGATTATAAAGCAGCCTTCGACAGCCCGCTGCGTTCAAAGGTATTCCAAGCCATGTCTGAATTTGGTATCCCCGCAAAGCTCATCCGGCTTTGTAAAATGACTTTAACTGACACGAGGTCCTCAGTTAAAATAGGAAAGAACCTCTCCGAAGAGTTTGGTACCAAAAGAGGTTTCAGACAAGGACACAGCCTTTCGTGTGATCTCTTCAACATCCTGCTAAAAAAGGTTATACGAGAGGCAAACGTCAAAAGAAGTGGCACAGTGGCGGTGCACGCAGAATTGGCAGGCCAAGGAATAGATGGCGCAAACAAGTGGATGATGAGATGAAAAGGCGCGGTATTCCAGAGTGCGAAGCAACAAATAGAGAGGAATGGAGATCTCTTCTTAGTTCGGCCTACAGAACAAACGTTCTGTAATGGGCCAGCTAAGTAAGTAAGTAAATAATGTATTTGGGGTTCCCAGTGCTCAAAAAATCTCTTAATAAAATTGTGAAATTTAATTATTCCATATAAGTTTCGAATATTTCATGTTGGAGGGTATAAAATTGTCACTTTTTAGTTGTTATGTTTTGTCGACGTTTTCGGTTCAATTCGGATGTAAAACCTTAAATCGAAAAACCTTAAATCGAGCGGTACCATCATAATGGGCCCATGCAAAATGGTTGCCTATATCCATGTTTTAACCAGTACCGATATATGGGGAAAATTTCAAAGCGTGGACCTATTTTTGGTGGAGAAATTTCTTGACCATATGGGACACTGAGTGTCAATTTACCATATTAGCCGATCAGAAAATGTAATTTAAAGTACCTCTAATCGGACCGTAATATGGGAGCAACAGCAAAATGTGAGCCTAAGCAGCCCATCTTGGAACATGTCCTGCCTGTAAACAAAAGACGCATCGTTGCATTTTAGCGCCCTATCTCAATCAGTTTGGATCCTTGAGTGATTACCACAGACGGATGGACGGACCTTCGTATTTCGCCTCAGACTTTTACCCCGGTAAAATAAATATATGTGCACTTTATAGAGTCGCAAATTATTATTTCAATGAGTTAGAAACTGAAGAACATTCCATACGATGGTAGTGGACCTAATACTTTCAATCTATGCTGTAATATACTCACGATATTCTTCCATCTACCGATGTGAAACCTTCCAAAGTACTTCCCAGTGCAACCGTCAGTGTGAAAACTGGACATTCTCTGCATAGATAATGGGACTAAAAGGTCTGCAGTAGTCAATAATATAAGGGTGGTTTGTTTATTTTTTCATCTATGGACGCATTTTTGATTCGAAGCTCTTTGCGGTGCTCTTGTTGCTTGACTATTTTTGGAGCAGGTTGAAAATAACTCCCCCTTTGGGATTCTGGACTTCACGTTTTTAATGCCATTCATTTATTAAGGAATGGGTGATAAATTGGAATGGGTGTGAACTTTTTTTATTCAAATTGAAATAAATTGAAGTTTCGACCACTTTTTCTTGAAATAGATTCTCATTAATTTTACTCTAATTAAGCTTCCAATTATAAGTATAATTAGAACTTTGTATCTCATATAATTTTAATTTTACTCTAGTTAGGCTTCCAATTATAAGTATAATTAGAAGCTTGTATTTCAAATAAAAAGTTACGAGACATGTTTGATTGTGTTATTCATTCGATAATTCATTGATGTTTTCAATGAAATGCAAAGTGTTATTCAATATGTGTTTTAATGGATTTTTGTTTTTTTTTCCTGTTAAATTGTTTTTTTTTTCATTCTTTGACACCTTTCATTATTGTTTGCCAATATCCATCAATTTAATTACCTTTATGTATTTCATCAACAACCTTTTAGTATTCACGGGTGTGTGGGGCGTATGATTGAGTTGTGAACGTTATTAATATGAACATACATGACGTATACGTCATGTTGTTGTTAATTAAACGTACAGACAAAGCGTTTTTCACAAAAACACAAATAGAAAAACTTGCGAAACACATAGAAAAATTTAACTTTTTGCAAACATACCGAAGATATGCTATCCTCCCACAACACATCTCACACTCAATAAAACAGACAACCCTTCTATTCTCTTATATAAAAACTCAACAACAAGCGGAGAGAATAAGAAATAACTTCGCGAGAAAACTACTAAACGTAGAAATAAAAGAACAACACTTACAAATATTAACAACAAAACATATCGTCTGATCCGTCGGAAAAGGTCGTAAGTCCCTCTCAATAAATTTTTCAGGAGGAAGAAAAAACATTCCATCGCTTTCTGTATTAAAGATTTTATTATGGTGGTAAAGGCAGTATTCTTCGTTTATTTATTCCACTTCAATACCTGTACTTTGTTTGATAAAGTTCCGACGCGTTTGGGAGATAATTGGATGTCTTTGGACTTACGACCTTTTCCTTGTACAGTTTTGTATGTTTGTAGGGACTTACGACCTTTTCCTACAAATTACGGACGTTTTTAAAATAACATATTTTACTTTACAAAACAATGTGGAAAGGGTGTTATAAGTTTGTTTTGTCCAATATTCGTGTAACATCGCGAAGTATTCGTCGTAGACCCCCTCTCCTTGCCATTTTTTCATATCTTGACTAGATAAAGCGATCTAGCTATGTGTGTCCGTCCATCCATTAACAATTGTAATAAAACTCCAGGCCTCAAATTTGGAACGATCGTCACGAAATTTTTGTGGAGAGGTCGGATTCCGATCAGAAGTGACCCCATTAGATGTTGGTTATGATCGAAAGGTGTGAAATGGACCAAACACACAAATTTTACCCAACTTTGTAGCTGTCCTGTAGATCGCAGTAATATTCCAATCGGGGAGAAATTTTAAAAATGATTTGAGTTGAAGACAAAGAATAAGCTTGCAATTTAACATGGTGATGAGATAATTATTAGCGGGTTTAATGGACCAAAACTTTTGGGTGAAATCTATATATATCTATATTTTTTGACTTTGGAAGGGGGCGGGGGCAGGCCCTATATTTTTAAAAAACGCTTTTTTGCTAAAGTTATGAAAATATCGGTCAGAAAATTAATTTGCGAGGCAACTGTTGTTGAATCTCCGACCCTAAGTATTACTTATTCCATGTAATTTTCAGATTATGCACAGGGATGTCCCATGGTGGAAGTAGGCTATATATTTTGTTGAATTTCGGAGGAGCGGGTTACACCTGTGCCCTATTTTTTAAATGCGCTATATGCATTTATAAAACTTACGAACGATTCCGTTTCCCCATTCCTGCTACATATTTTAGCAATAAGACCCGACCAGCCCCGCTTTCTTAAAAATCCTACAAATCAATGGAAATACCAGATGTTATGCGTAACGAAGCTTTGGTTTTATTGGAAAGCAAGTGTATAGATTAGAAGGCAACATATCGATAGCTATAGTTTCATGAGGGATATAAGATACATTTTAAGAAAGTGAACACAGTCGGCATGCCTCAAGTCATCAGTTATTTGGCGGTATGTTAAAACAAGTAAGAACGGCATTAAGTTCGGCCGGGCCGAACTTGTTACACCCTCCACCACAAGTTGTATTGAAGTAAAATGGAATCATTAGTTTCCTTTCGTGTATGAAGCAGACTTAATACTAAATTTCAGCAATTTCGATAAAACAATGTGAAGCACCTTTCT
Source organism: Musca autumnalis (assembly GCF_047663935.1). NCBI lineage: Eukaryota > Metazoa > Arthropoda > Insecta > Diptera > Muscidae > Musca > Musca autumnalis. Next base: position 30,039 of record NW_027411751.1, on the reverse strand, counting down.
ATGGGGGCTATTTCAAAACGTCGACAAATTTCTGACGGAAAGTTTTTAGGCTCAAAGAAGACTAAATACCAAATTTCCTATATTTCGGTAAGAGAATGTGACTAAAACTTAAAAAATACCGAAAGTCAAGAAGTACGCTTCTATGGGAATATAGGAAGATGTGGACCTATACTATACTCTTGGAAGACGAAATAACGCATTTCAGCCATTTCGGTTGGATATTGACGTCACAATCTTCAGTATTACAAAAATCGGGAGGTACCGTTCTATGGGGGCTATATGAAGGCGTGGACCTATACCGACAAATTTAAGGGGGAAGTTTTATACCACCAACGTATACTAAGTACCAAATTTCAGCCATTTCGGTGTGATAATGAAGCTAAAACCTTGAAAATACCGAAAATCGGGAGGTACCGTTCTATGGGGGCTATATAAAGGTGTGGACCGATACCGACGAAATTCTGGGGGAAAGTTTTATACCCCTAAAGAAGACCAGGTACCAAATTTCAGCCATGTTGGTAGGATAATGAAGCTAAAACCTTAAAAATACCGAAAATCGGGAGGTACCGTTCTATGGGGGCTATATAAAGGTGTGGACCGATACCGACAAAATTCTGGGGGACAGTTTTGTACCCCTAAAGAAGACTACGTACCAAATTTCAGCCATTTCGGTGTGATAATGAGGCTAAAACCTTAAAAATACCGAAAATCGGGAGGTGCCGTTCTATGGGGGCTATATGAAGGTGTGGACCGATACCGACAAAATTGTGGGGGAAAGTTTTATACCCCTAAAGAAGACTACGTACCAAATTTTAGCCATTTTGGCAGGATAATGAAGCTAAAACCTTAAAAATACCGAAAATCGGGAGGTACCGTTCTATGGGGGCTATATCAAAACGTGGACCGATATATCCTATTTTCAATACCAACCATCATGCAAGTAATAAAAACTTCTGTACCAAATTTTGACTCTCTATCTTTAAAATTGCGAGCTGTATCTTGATTTCAACAGACAGACAGACGGACGGACGGACGGACAGACGGACATGGTTAAATCGACATAGAATTTTATGCTGATCAATAATATATATACTTTATAGGGTCTCCGACGAATATTTCGATGTGTTACAAACGGAATGACAAATTTAATTATACCCTCCATATGGTGGAGGGTATAATTATATATCGACACCAACTTTCTGAAGATTTTTATACCCTCCACCATAAGATGGAGGGTATAATTAAATTTGTCATTCAGTTTGTAACATATCGATATATTCAGCGGAGACCCTATAAATTATATATACTATTCTTGATCAGAGTAAAATTCTAAGTCGGTATAACCATGACCGTCTGTCCGTCTTTTTAAAGATAGATCTTAGTGATTTGGTATAGGCGTTTCTATTACTTCTAGGATGTTTGGTATTGACGCCTTCATATAGCCCCCATAGAATGGTACCTCCCGATTTCCGGTATTTTGAAGGTGTGGCCTCAATATTCCACAGAAATGGCTGAAATTTGGTATTTTCTTCGTTTGGGGTTTTTTGTTTTTGTCTGCAAACCATGTAGAATCTGTCAGCATGTAATGTCTTCCTGGGCTTAGGAAGTTTATCATCAGAGCTTTCAGAATCACCGTGAAAACCATAGGAAGCTAGACCCATGACACCATCGTCTAATTCCATTCCAAATTCATACTGCTCTTTGTTAGCAAAAACCATTATGTCTTCAATCAATTATTATTTTAGATTCATTTAATAATATAAACATTGCACTTACCTGTCCGTTAGAAGGTATTACTTTATTCAATTCAGAACACAAACTAATCTCGTTATGTGAATAAATGTCCCTAGAGAAACCACAATTTACCAGTTAATAAAGTTAAATAAGATATACGACAGTAAAACAGTAAAAGTCTTGTTTTTTACAATTTTTTCAATATATGAGGTATTTGTACACATACAGCATCCCAATTTGTATCAATGAAAAGGCCAGAAGTCCATCTTTCATAATCAGTTCGCTTATAGGGGAAAATAGATTTCAAATGTAAATTTTCGTTGCAATATAGAAATTATCACATTTTTGTTCAAAAGTTTGGTCCAAAGGCCCCGCCAAATATCATCCGATTATCATCCATAGGTGTAGGCTAGTTCTTTACATTGTACCCCAACCATGGATGACGTTAAACATTATATCTGAACTACATTAGCTGTAGTATTCTTTTCAAGTATACATTTTCCTGTGGACTTACGACCTTTTCGTACTCAAATTAGTACGTTTTGTGGACTTACAACCTTTTCCGACAAGGGCAACACATACAGAAAAACGCGACATACTACAATTTTCTTTGTATCATACGACGTGTTTTGACGTGTACTATCATCCTGTAACAAAAACGCGATTTCCAAAAAAAGTGGACTTACGACCTTTTCCGACGGAGCAGACGATATGATATCACAACTAGAAAGCAAACTAGAAAATACACTTGACGAAACAGAACTAAAACGATTCAAAGACGACCAATGGAAACGATACTACGATATAAGATCAATCAAAAACAATACACGTCTCGAAGAAAACTAAAAGATCAAAAATGCAAGGAATTAAATTTTAAATGAGGAATGGTTCATTAACTACACAAACATACACTTTTCGAAAGAACAAAAATTAATCTTATCCATGGGAAAAAAGTTTGCCCTACACGTGACCTCCAAAAACTTCAATCCGGTCTCCCTCATAGCCGATATTGAAAAGTGGGTGCAAACAAAACAACACAGGAAAAGAAGATACCAGAGCAAAAATTGCTATATATGCTATATAAGAAATATATACAACAATGATAAAGAAAAATATATATTAGCCATATGCGAAGACTCAAAAATACCATAAAAAGAAAAGAAAAGGCAACAAAACCGCTATTTTATACAAAAATGTATATACAAGAAACTCAACACCTTAAACTTGAAGAAATTAAAAAAATAATATAGTAACATATCTTCATAAAAACAATTTATTAACAAAATGGAAAAATGCAGCTAACTAGCATTGCAGCTGTAGCCCCAGAACTATACGGGCTGCAAAAGATACACGAAAAACACTCCATTAAGACCCCTAACCTCCTCACTTCATGTACCATGCTATAACTTAGCTCTGTACATCGGTAAGATTCTGAAGACTCTATTTTAAATAAAATATAGTATAAAAAAATAGTATAGTATAAAAATAAAGGAAAAACTAAATAATATCATCTTGGGTAAGGACGAAATAATTGTGTCTTGCGATGTTATATCTCTGCAAGCAAGTTTTACAACAAACGCATGGTATGCTAGTGGACAATCCTTTATCGCCTACTATAGCAGATATCGTACTAGATATAGATACACTACATGACGACGTTACTACAGAACTTTTCAAAAATGACAAAATTGCATTGGTTAACAGATAAAAAGAAGCACAATACAAATGGAAAAGGGAAACAAAAAGTAACGGTCGCAGTGCTTCTAGTAAGGAAGGTCCAAACAATACCCTGATACAATTAAGATACATAATTTCAAGTCATTAATACTTACTTACTTAGTTGGCCCATTACAGAACATTTGTTCCATAGACCGAACTAAGAAAAGATCTCCATTCCTCTCTGTTTTTTGGAATACCGCGACTTTCCATTTCTTCATCCACTTGTATGCTCCATCGAAAATTAGGCCTGCCGATTCTGCGTGCACCGCCATGTGGCATGTATTCATACGTCTTTTTAGCGGGTTCATCACTGCTCATTCTTATGATATGGCCTAGCCAACGCATCGTTTCACCACACACAATCGTTCCATATTCACCGTCAACGCAAATCGGCCCGTAGATCTTTCGAAGAATTTTCCTCTCAAACACACCAAGCACTGCCTTCTCTGCTTGCGCAAGTACCCATGCTTCGGAGCCATATATTAGCACGGGTAGTATCAGAATTTTGTATAGTGTTATTTTTATTTTTTCACGAGATGTGGCTTTGTTTTTAAATTGCTTACTTAGACCATAGTAGCATCTGTTGGCCAATACAATTCTTCTTCTTATTTCACAACTGATGTTGTTTGTTGTGTTTATGGCAGTGCCGAGGTAGACGAAGTCTTTAACTACCTCAAAATTGTAGGTACCAACTTCCACAATTGGTCCGAGCTCTATGGACGCTTTGCGCGTCGACACCATCAATTTGGTCTTTTCGCCGTTTACCGACAGACCCACTTTCGCACATTCTGTTTCGACCTTCCTAAAGGTATCAGTTACTTCCTTTACTGATCATCCCATGATGTATATGTCATCAGCATAGGCAAGTAACATGTGGCTATTGGTGTAAATTGTGCCATTTTTTTGACATTTGCATCTCGTATTACCTTTTCCAGCAAAATGTTGAATAGGTCACACGAAAGGTTGTCTCCTTGTCTGAAACCTCTTTTGGTACAAAATTCTTCGGAGAGGTTCTTTCCTATTTTAACTGAGGACCTAGTATCAGTTAAAGTCATCTTACAAAGCCGGATGAGCTTTGCGGGGATACCAAATTCAGACATTGCATGGAATACCTTTGATCTGAGGGGACTGTCAAATGCTGCTTTATAATCGACAAAAAGGTGAAATGTGTCAATCTGCATCTCTTGGGTCTTCTCTAGGATTTGCCGCAGGGTAAATATCTGGTCAATGGTGGACTTGCCAGGTCTAAAGCCACATTGGTATGGTCCAATTATTTCGTTGACCATTGGCTTTAGTCGTTCGCACAATATCCCTGACACTATCTTATAGGCAATAGGGAGAAGACTTATGCCCCTATAGTTGGAGCATACAGTCTTATCTCCTTTCTTGTGGACGGGACATAGGATGCTCAGGTTACAATCGTCGGGTACGCGTTCTTCCTGCCAGATGGTGCTAACTAGCTGATGCATACACCTTATCAGCGCGTCGCCTCCGGTTTTAAACAGCTCGGCTGGTAAGCCATTGGCCCCTGCTGCTTTATTATTCTTCAGCCGGTTGATTGCTGTTTTTACCTCATCTTGGCCGGGCGGTATACATTCTATACCATCTTCTGGGATTGGATCTGTGGTATCATCGTCTTCGCTACTATTGGATACCAGCAGATTGGAGAAATGTTCCTTCCATATCCTGAGCACACTATCTGTATCTGTTACCAGATTACTTTGCTGGTCTCTACAGGAGAATGTGCCTGTACCAAAGCCATCTGTTTGATGTTTCACTCTTTGGTAGAATTTTCGGACTTCATTCTGGCTCCTGTACATCTCGATTTTTTCACATTCCCGCTTTTCCATTTCTCTCTTTTTCTTGCGGAAAACGCGTTTCTCTTCTCTCCTTTTCTCCCGATATCTCTCTCGTGCGCTACGCGTTGCTACTGATTGTAAAGTATGTAGCTCTATATACCGCATTTTTCTCTTCGGTAGCAGCACGACACTCCTGGTCATACCATGAATTCCTTTGTGGAGGTCTCTGGAATCCAAGTATGGATTTTGCGGCTGTTTGCATGGAGTGGGCAATATTTTGCCATTGTGTTGTTATGTTATCGGGACAAGGAGTGCTCTCATTAAGCAATTGGGCTAGTTGAGTGGAATATGCTGTGGCTATCTGTTGTGTTTGCAGCCTATCGATGTCCAACTTCCGCGTTGTGTCTGTTCGTGCTTTATTTGCAACGTTTAGATGGAATCAATGTTTGCGCCTCGGAACGATCGTACATCCAACACACTCGATGAATGTCTTCCATCTATCACAACATGATCAATTTGATTACTTGTTCTTTGATCTGGAGACAGCCAGGTGCCCTTATGAATATCGAGATGATTAAATCTGGTACTGCTAACTACCATGTTTTTTGCAGCTGAAAAGTCTATCAGCCTCATACCATTGTCAGATGTTTCACTGTGGAGACTGAATTTCCCGACTGTTGGCCCAAAGATATTCTCCTTTCCAATTTTGGCATTAAAATCGCCTAGAATGATTTTAATGTCATGGGCAGGGCAACGGTCATATGTTTCTTCTAAGCGCTCGTAAAATATATCTTTGGTCTGTTCGTCTTTTTCTTCAGTGGGAGCATGCGCGCAAATAAAGCTGATGTTGAAGAATTTAGCTTTTATTCGAATTGCAGCAAGTCTTTCATTCACTGGGGTGAAGCTGGATACCAGATGTTTTAGTCTCCGACTAACTACGAATCCGCAACCAAACTCATGCTTTACGTCATGGCAGCTATAATACAGTGCGTCACCTTTAGGTGTTGTTGTTTTTTCATAGTAGGCTGTTTTTTCTAGGGGAGGGTTACTAACCCGACGCCCAAACCCAAGTTTTTAACGTTCTTATGGGTGAACGCGCGGCACATGTTAGCTCACTACCTTTAACGGGTGTTAAAGGCAGTTCCCCATGTTACACCACGGGGAGGTCAGTGTCCACTTGAGATGAAAGAGGGACCAAGATAAATCCTGGGCTTTGCCATGTTAAAACCGGTCAGGACCGTTACTTGGTATCTTCCATCCCCTACGTCACCCAAGTCATTAATATTATAAAATATTTAGTGGGTAGACCGCAAAGTTTGAAAAATATAGATCACAGTTTATTATATCTTAAAAGTAGAACTGTAACAAAGCAAAAATTGAGTGGCATGATGGACTGCTAAAATTCATTCACTTAAACACGATTACTATAAGAACTTGTCAACAAATCGAAATGACGAATCCTTGCATACAGCTGATGATCGCTAACATAAAATTATATTATAGCTGTACTACCAACCAGGGATGCCAACTGTTCCGCGGTAAAAATCCCTACAGACAAGTTGTGTTAAAAACCACCACAAATCTCTACTGACTTAGACCCAAAAACACTACGAAAATGTGTATAAACGGCAGAAATTATCAATTGTTATACAGAAAGAGAGGAATTCCCATGCTTTTCTATATTTTTGAACACGATCTGCCATCTAAATGTATGAATATTTCACTCGCTGCACAATATACTCTTTTTCGTTTGCTTTGAAAGTGATGACTATAAACAATGTTGGGTAAAATTCGCTACAGTCGCTACCTTAGACAACCAAAATCGCAATATAGCCATTTAAAAGAAAAAAATCGCTACAACACCTAAACAACGTCAAAAATCACCACAAATAGCGGGAAAACCACCAACATGGCATCTCTGCTGCCTACATTCATTTTTATGGAACAGCAGTAATAAAAATGTATAATAACTAACTTCTTCTATAATAAAAATCTTAATAATGTTAAGACTAATTTTACTTTTTTTCAGTTTCCAAATCGATTAACACATAAAAATTGCAACATTACTTTGTTGGCTATTCTTCTTTAAATTTAAAAATATAAAAACATTGGTCAAAAGCAAAGAAGGAAAAATTAATTAAGTTCTAAAAATAAGGATTAAAATATTAAAAAAAAGTAATAAAAGTGGATAGCTAAAAAGCCCTCATGTAAAAATACCACCCGATAATCTGTATTTTGAGGATTTTAGCATAAAATTTTTAATAGAACTAACTGTAATTTGAAATTTGAGGCACTTCTTCACCAAAAATTATCAGCATAGGTCCATGTGAATGTATAGCCCCATTTAACGGTACCTCCCAATTTTTTGTTTTGTGAGGGTTTTGGCAGTCAAAAACTGAACTACCCGTAACATGATATTTGAGATTCCCTGTAGCCATGAAACTTCTCCGCTAACAAATTTCAACATAGGTCCATGTTTTGGAATAGCCCCATATAACGGTACCTCCCGATACTCGGTATTTTTGTTGTTTGTTTGTCAACCAAGGACCATGGTTAGGTACAGCCCCCATATAATGGTACCTCCCAATTTTCGATTTTAGTTATAATTTTTTACCGAACTGTAATTATTAGGAGTCACAACACTTTTTCACCAAAAACTGTCAACATAGGCCCATGTTTAAGCATAGATCCCATAAAACGGTACCTCCTGATTTTCTGTATTTTGAGGGGTTTAACTTCATTTTATGACTGAAGTAGCGGTAACTTGACATTTGAGTTTCTCTGCAGTCGCGAAACTTCTCCCCCAAAGTTTGTCAACATAGGACTGTGTTTACGTAAAGCCCCCATATAACGGTTTCTCATGATATTCGATATTTTGAAGGATTTAGGTCAATTTTTTTAAATTTAAATTTTTATGCTGTGTCCGTATTATCGAATTGTCCGGACTACCGAGTTATAACAAATATTATGCATAATCAGCAAATATTATGCATAGTTTTTTAAGGATATAACATTTGTGGCCCATGTACACAAATATGGGCAATATTTTTGAAAATATAACATAGTTGAAGCCGAGGTTTTCCCTTTTATAACTCGTGATGGTATATAATTGTGGTGGTATATTATACATATTAAATGCTTTTGGATAGAATGAAATGTTTTTAGTCTTGGCAAAAAAATGTGATATTAAAAGTTAATTTGCGTGGAAGCTACATTTATGTTAAAAACGGGTTGAAGCCAACGTGTATTTTTTTTTTGTTTTCTCTCGATTTGTGATTAAACCACACTTTTCACTATTTTCCTGTCAAAGTAAAAATAGAAGCCAACTAAAAACGGATCATCTCACCAATATATAACTTTTCAAAATTTTATTTGCGTCTTCCAGTCAAAAATGCTGACATTTTTAAGCAAGATTTTATGTTTTTTTTTTTAATTTTCTTCTAATTTCGTTCTGCAAGCAGGTTTTTCAAAAAAAACATGTATATGTTGGTAGAACTCACGATTCGGAGTTGTTTGATATACATACATATGTGTCGTGAATGTAGAATACACAGCTTCACAGAAATCGGTATCCAAATACGGAAATTATGTGCAAACATTTTTCTAAAGATCATATTTTTCGTTCGATTTCCTTGTACTTGAATGCAAATCTAATCAAATAAGTCATTACTCGTATATGAATATCGGTGTAAATTATACGTGTATATCGACTTAGATTTTGTGGGTGACACTGAAACCGAATGCGGACAAAAATATCCAAAACATCAAAAAACCCTGCTGGCACATATTAAAGTATCTAGTGAATAATGTCTCTTAAAATTACCTTTGACCCCGAATAAATTTGTTCTGTATTGTCCTCCTCACCAAAATTCATCTTTGTGGCAATTTTTGCTATTTCCAGGTCTATTTTCATAATTGTTTTGTAACCAATCAGCAAGCTTCGTCAATAAAATACTTCGCTTTGAAAATAGGTTTGGAGGTTAACTTTTGTTCACTAGATGAACATACCTACACAACGGTACCTTTTAACGCCAAACACTATACAGGCAATATGGTTGAAAAGTCTCAAACGATGGTTAAGAATCTCAAGCGTCAAAAAACTTATGATAATGGTGAACTTGTTCTACAACTGATACAAGTTTCACCTCAACTAATCACATTTTCAATTAATTTAATTAAACGATCTATAAGACCTAAGTAGATTTTATTGAAAAAATTAAAAAAAAATTGATGCTTCGATCCCAAAACAACGCAACATCGAAAATCAAACGACGCAAAGTGAAAAATGGTACTAATTGGAAAACGACTCAACTTCGAAAACAACGCAAAGCGAGGTGTTGGTGTACATGAAAATATCATGCGGACAAAGTGATTTTGACAATTACTCGATTTACACGTTGTTTAATAATATATATAAATTAAAATTGTTTATTTGAATCTATTTCCGTTTAAGAATCCTCAGGATTTATCTCAACAACCTGATCGTCTTCCTTCCTAGGTAACCTTTTATACGAAATTCTATAAATTTCCATTTCCTTGGGAGATTCAAGAGTATATGCTTAGTTTGGCCATAACATCCTAACTATGATACCAATCTTTATATTTTTTTTTGATTTCGTTAGATTCGCCGTGAAGTTTTGATTAAAAACAAACTTTTATGTAATTTTATGAAGGAAAACTTCTATCTGCAACAAAAAATTGATCGCGAAAGGATTCGTACAGGGGAATTTTTTCTTAACACATGTACCAAAAATCGTTGATGTAGAAAAATTTTAAATTTTTGGAAATGGAAAGTGAACAAATTGTCAATATTTCCCATATACATATGAGGAAAAGTCAAAATTTTTTAGTTTCCATGAAGCCAAGGTTTGCACTATTATAATACGCGAACTATTGTAGTTTACCAGTAACTATGACTATTGCTGGATTATTTTAGATGTTTTTGTACAAAGCTCAAAAATTTAGCAAAAAAATTTAATTTACGTGGTAGTTACGACCGCGTAAAGGAAAAAACATAGGTAAAAACACGTTGAAGCTAAACATGTTTTTTACATTGCTATTCGATTTCTGATTAAACCATTCAAATGACGGACATCTGTCCAAAGTAAAAGTAGGAGAATACAAAATGAAGATTACACTTCTAATGTATCACTTTCCAAAATTTCCACTGCATCCACCTTTTATGGATGCTGACATTTTGAAGCCGGATTTCAGGTGTTTTTTGTATTTTTTATGTAACTGGGACGCGCATTCGGATATTTCGAAAAACCAATTATAGGATTAAAGAACTCGCGATTTCGCATAATCTGATATGTATATTGAGTATGTAGCCCACACAGCAGCAGAGTAATCTACTGCCAAAGGCCAAAATTTAGTGTGATATTTTTTCTAAAAAACCTATTTTTTGGGTACAGTATTTACAATATCGTGTTGAGTGTGCTGGTACCCCGCGATATTTTAGTTTTTCGACGATCCGGATCATATGAATCACAGATCATAAAAATCCATCTACTAGAACGGCGGAAATGGCTACTGCAAAAATTGAAAAATTTGCGAAAAATGTTTTTCAAAATATCGCTGACTAATTCGCGTTTTATGTGGATCGTTTCCATTTCAATGAAGAAAGTGAATCATCACTCGCGTTTGTGCGAAAACAGCGGTTTGAAAAATTTAGTGGCGTGGGAGCTGTATCCGATTTAACCAAAAAATACTGTGTGATGCTACATCCACGGTTCTTGATGGATTTTATTGAAATATGTTTAGATCGATGTATTTTTTCACGGTTGATAGTGAAATCGGATGCGCATAAAAAGTGTATGCACTTTGTGCAGAATATAAGCGTTATACAGTTTGTTGCACACTAAACTGCAGACGATGCTACATCTTAGCGGCCAAAGTAAATCCTGGCAAATGTGTACAAATTAAAAGAGAAGAATTCGCTGTATTGGTAAACCGCATGCGCATCAAGTGATTTTGAGGATTTCGCGATTTACACGCATTTCAAAATGAACATTACCCGATACAATTTTATTTCAAGATTATACCCCATTTAAAGGAACCCAACATTTATTTGAAAGATATCCATATCTTCTGCTAGATGTTAGCGTGTTTTCGAGAAGTGATTAGAATAAAAAATGTGATTTATTGCGTGAAATTTAACTAAAATAGAAGAAAAACTCCGACCTATTTTTCTTACATTTTGTTCAACTAACTCACAAAATAAATTTTAATAAATATTTTCTCTTACAAACATTTTATAAATTTCCTCAATATATTTTTTTGTTTTCGCTATAATATGAAAACCACTAAACGGATTTGTATAGTTTTGGTTTCATTTAAATCTTCGCGATGTATAGATTATGTACATATTTTTTAAATATTTTTCAGAGGCATAAGCAGGTTGAATTTTATTAAAACAAGTTGCAAACTACCAATTGTTTGGAATTCTTTCCTAATTTCCGCGAAAATGCACAACTTTTTCACTAAAGTTATGGGACCTCAGTAAACATATAGTATGTAGGGAGCCCCTAATTAAGAGAGTTTCTCAATATAATGATTAGAGTCTTTTAAAGATTTTTTTCTTTTTATCAGAATTGAAACCGCCATAACTTTTGCGCGCAACAACCAAAGTTAGTATCACGAACAGATTTAAGAATGGCATTTTTTTCCCAGTCTATGTACCAAAAATCTTTCATGTAGCTTAAAAAAAAATTTTAATTTTTTTTTTATGGAAAACTAAAAAATTTTGTCTTTTCTTCATATATTCTTTATCAGAATAAAATTCTGAGTCGATCTACAAATGCCCGTATGTTTTAATCGCTCTGGCGTCCACAAAAATTGAGCAATAGCGTCATACTATTAACCTGAGTATCTTTTTTCCATATGGAGGTCACGTTCGAAGATAGGCTATATCCACCCATGTTTAGGTATAGCCCCCATATAATGGTACCTCCGGATTTTTGGTATTTTGACGATTTTAGATACAATTTTTAATCGAACTAGCTGTAATTTGACATTTGAGGTTCTTAGAAAAGTTCCACCCAAAACCGTCAACCTAGGCTCACGTTTTGATATTGCCCCCATTTAACGGTACCTCTAGAGTTTCGGTATTTTGAGGATTTTAGCTACAATTTTTAATCGAACTAGCTATACTTTTACATTTGAGGTTCGTAGGGGTCACAACACTTCTTCACCAAAAACTTATTTAAAAATGTATATGTTTAGGTATAGCGCTGATAAACAGTACCTCCCGATTTTCGGTATTTTACGGGTTTTATCTTCATTTTTTGACTCAACTACCGGTTACTTGATATTTGAGATTCCCTGCAGTCGCGAAACTTCTCCAGCAAAAAAGTTCAATTAGGTCCACGTTTTCGAACAGCCTCCATAAACGTTACCTCTCGATTTTCGGTATTTTGAGGGTTTAAGCTACAGTTTTTACTGCACTACCATTTGGTATTCCCCGCAGTCAAGTAACTTCTTCACCAGATATTGTCAAGATACATTTTCTGAGTGAATTTAACATTTGAGGCTCCCTCCAGTCACAAAACTTCTTCACCAAAAGTTATATATGGTTTCCAGCGGTTAAAAATTACTCTATCAAAAATAGCGAGCATTGACCCACATTGTAGTAAAGCCTTCATATAAAGGTACCGCCCGATTTTACTTGACCGAATTAGCTAACATTGGGTATTTGGGGTTCCCAATGCTCAAAAAAACAATATCCAAATGAAATTGTGAAAATAAATTAATTCATAAAAGTTCAGAATATTTCATGTTTAAGAGTATAAAAATTGCGGTCTGGTCGAACTTAATGTTTTTGTTTTACTTATTTTCTATACTTCAGTTTTTATTAGCAATCTCAGAAAGAAAAATATTATATGTTTGGGTAAATGTAGATACCAAGTAATGGTCCCACTTCGCTTGTTTGGGATCTATTAGAAAGTGGAACCTTACGGTTAAAACAAGGACTTTTTAAATATGGGCATTAAAACTGGTCTTTGATGCTGCAAAAGTCCTATAAAACATGATCTGCGAATGTACAATTGGCATATTCGGATTCTATATATAGGAATTACGGTTTACGCACTGACAGACGTTCTTGCAAAGTATTACACGGGCAGTATGAAAGATAGGGAAAGAAGCCACAACACCACCTAAATGTGACAAATTATATTATAGCTTCCATGATCAAAAGCACGAGTTTAGTTGCGGTTTTGTAGTTAGTCTGTGGTTAAAATATCTGGTCCCCAATATAACCCCGGCGTATAAAAAAATTCTTACAATTGGGACAAAAGCTCAATTTGTCAACATCAGACAAGGAGTAATGCTCTGTTTAGGAGTAATGCTTTGTTGCAAATTAAGTACGAACGAACACTACACTGAAGTAGGTAAGCTGCAATCATAACAGATAGCCACAGTATATTCCTCTAGGCTGGCCCAATTGGTGAAGGAAGGCACTCCTCGCTCGCATGACATATCAGCACAATTGTAAAGTATTGCCCACTCCATGCAAACAGCCGCAAAATCCGCACTTGGATACAAGAGGAACCTCCTCCAAAAATCCCATGGTACAACTTGGAATTTCCTGCTGGTACCAAAGAGAAGAATCCGGCAAATAGGGATAGCATTCAGTCCGTAACAAAAATGGTTAATGGAGCCAGTCGGCTTTATCGAGGATGCCATATGATGCCAGAGACAAAAAACGGTTTATCTTTTGATACATCTGTGTTTGGATAAAAGTGTAAAAGGCAATTACTAGGGAATTAGGTACATCTATGCATATTAGAAGGAATACTTTGTTAATCTTATTTTAATTTAAGCATGAAACGCATTTTTTGAGATACGAGTTTGAGGCAGTAAATCAAATCTAATGTTTGTTGGCCCATTACAACGAAAGTGCATGTGATAGCTACATACGCCGAAACACGTATCTCCCCTTTTTTGGTCTTCTATCACGCTGCATTGTGAGAATATGGTTATTTTGTTCGTGGTACCTCAAACATATACACAACCAGTGACGTAGATAATAAATGCCATTATTCCACTTTTATCGTCCACTTCTGCCTGCTTTAATGGTAACTATTGCATAGGTATTGGGAACCACCGTGGTGGAGTCGTATGCACGTCCACCTTGCACACGGATTGTCTGCGGTTCAATCCCTGACCAGAATATCAAAATTTTCGGCGGTGACAAATCGCCTCAGTGCAATGTTGGCTTACATTTCCTCAGTATTTCAACTTCACTAAAAAGTGGTGTCGTAAGACACGCCGTTCCGGCTCGGCGATAAGAAGTATGTCGCACATTATTGATCCAATATTAATTGGCGTGCACTCATTGATAGGAGAGAAGCCCCCCTTGTCCTCTCGGGGGTATTGTGGAACATATGTTTGTATGTGTTCCACTTTTATCCGTTCACTCAATGCCAACTAGTAATTAGTTTAGTACTATTTAGTACTTTTCGTATATATTTCCAAATCACCTCCTTACATAAACATAATATCTCAACCAATATTAGTGTAACAATTTTGATGATTTTAACTTTATTCGTTCACAAAATACCAAAGTGTACACTTTCCAAATTTCCAAAAACTCTTTAATACTATTTTGCACTCCGTCCTTGTCCCAATTTTCCGCTTAGAATTCTAGCTCTAGTCGTTCGCGTAATACGAGAGGTAAAATTTTTTGTGCATTTTAGTACTTTTTTTCTTACGAACACACCTACACTTTCATAGAAACATTCACTCCCGCTTAAGCCTGTTCGACCCGAATAGGCCCAGTTCCCGTTTCATAGGGGGCCAACCGCTCTAGGTTTCCCACTTTCATCTTTGACTTGGGACTGCCGTTTCGCTGGATTCGATATACTACGTCGTTTATCCTTGTGATTACCTTGTAGGGCCCTTCCCAGTACGTCTGTAGTTTGGGACATAGTCCTTTTTTCCGTTGTGGGTTGAACAATAGAATCAGTTTTCCTTCTTCGTATCCTTGGATACGCTGCTCGGTCGTATCTTTCCTTCATTCGGTTGCTGACCATTTTTTTTCGATGACGTACTGCATTGTGCACTTCACTGAACGAGTTTCGGCTATCCTCGCCTTCATTCTCGTGATCCTTTGGTGTGGCTCCGAAGATCAAGTCACCAGGCAACTTTAATTCACTTCCGAAAAAAACTTTAGCTGGGGTGCGAGATGTAGAATCATGGATGACAGATCTATATGACAGCAGGAATTTCGGTATATGCTCATCCCAGTCTGTTTGGCCGCTGTCCACCACTTTCCGTAAATGTTCCTCCAGAGTGCGGTTAAACCTTTCCACCATGCCGTCAGATTGGGGATGCAGAAGTGTTGTCCGGGTTTTCTTAATTCCGTATGTTTGTTGTTGCAGAAATAAATGAGAGAGAGAACTGAATGCGTACAACAATAACAAGATCGAATCCACAAAGAAAAGTAGTGATTGGAATTCTTATATAGTAATTATTGTTGTAAATTCGATTTAAATGAACTAAAGGCTTAATGACATTTACGTTACAATTCAAATTCTTAAATTAACAGAAATCAGTCTAAATTAACTTAAATCTACAAGTTACATTCGTAACAATATTTAGAGAACCGCGACAACATATTGAGATAATAAGTGGTTGCGGTTATAAAACACAAAAATAGCAAACGTTTGATACAAAAAAGTAAAAATCGCATTTTTTAAGATACGAGGTTGAGGAAGTAAGGCATCGATATTTTAGATTAAATCGGTTGACCAGCTCGAAAGTTATCGTGCACTGTATGTAGGATAAAGCACACCCACAGAAATTCGGTATTTAGTCTTCGTTGTAGGTATAAAACTTTCCATTTTGAATTTGTCAAAATAGGTCCACGCCTCGTATAGCCCCCTCCCCATTTTCGGTATTTGGAAGATTTTGACCCCAATATTCCACTGAAATGGCTAAAATTTGGTATTAAGGCTACGTTGAGGGTATAAAACTTTCCACCTAAAAATTGTCAGTATAGCTCCATGTCTTTATAAACCCCCCATTTTCGGCATTTTGAACGTTGTGGCCTAAATCTCACTCCGATATGGCTGAAATTTTATATTTATTCTTCGTTGGGTTATGAAACTTTCCACCTGAAATTTGTCACGTCTTCATATAGCCGCCATTGACTGTACCTACCGATGACAAGTATAGTTTCTGGCCAATTCCCAATAATGTGTGAAGATGGTGTTAATATAAACTTCACTTATTTCAGCAAATTTTATGACGGATGAGGAATGGCAAAAGAAAAAAAAAAGAATTGGTGGCTCCACTTTTCCTCAAACACTTTCCTTAATCCGCAGCAAGAGGTTTTATACCGCTGCCGTATAGCGAAGACACACTGTATTTATAGTTGGCACAGCTGACTGGCGTTTTTATATTTCACTGAAACTCCGGGCAAATTGTTCGGCTAGTTTCGCGAGCTGCTTCAAGCAAACCAAGTAGGAAACTTCTCCCAACAACGAAAAGGATCTTTTTCGCTCCTATGAAACTTGAAGTTAGTTAGTTAAAAAATATAATTGTCAAATCGAGATAGAGCTGTCATTACGCGACGTTTATATGCTTTCTTGGGTGTCGGCAATTAATGGTGACATAACACACAATATGATAAATTTCCTTTCTTCTTAATGCCCTCCACACTAGTTTGTTTTTATCGAAATAATCATTTGAAATAATCATTTGTATATATGGAGATTTCTGAGTGAAATCGATTTAAAAAAAAAAAAAAATGTGGTGGAGTGCATGCAAAGCTCGATCCGACCGAACTTAGCGCCGTTTTCACTTGTTCCTCGTGACTTTGTATATGTATGTTGGGATATCTAAACCAGATACTGTTTTTTACAATGTTCCTTGCCACTGTCACTTAGTCAATCATCCTTAACCAGATGTCAAATGATTAACTATGGAAGCTAAACTTACAGACCCTTGTGTCAAAGAAATTCTCTTTCCTAAATTCTTTAGATATTGGTGGTGTGGCTTTCTGATTTGGCAATCGTATTTCGGCCTTGTACTCATGAAGCACTTCACCAGGGCACGTACTCCACAATCAGAGTTGTCCTTTAAACATTAGCGAGAGTTGTCAAGATTTGGGGGTTTTCTTTATATGATGTTTTTTCGACCTTCTAATTTTTTATTTGTATGTTTAAAACTTTGTTTTTCTTTTCCCTTGTTTTGTTTTCCTTTTTCTTTTGTTTTTTTATGGTAGTGGGTTTTTTTTCTTGAAGGGTCAGTTTCTAACCAATCGCCAAAACCCTCCTCCTTTCCCTTCCGAGCATAGGACCGGCAATGGCGGATGCAACACTATAGCTATTTTTAAGATTCTAGCTCTATTTATTCACCAAAATCCAATTGTACTTAATTTATATTATGTGTTTCAAAAACTACTTTATACAATTCCAACTATACAAAATATTGTGCCACTTAGAACTTTCATTACATTTACGAGTACATTAAAAATGTTTAAAACTAAACATAGTAACATTTACAACGGTTCATAATCTTAAAGTTCGAATTTTCAAAACCACCTCATATCTCACCCCTACACAACAACACTGAACATAATTCCAATTTAATCTTTACAAAGGCATTAAAATAGTAGTAGTTTAAAATTTTACCACGTAAGATACACTTCAGCAACAAGTAACACCGCATTAGAATAAAACAGGCGGAGAGAAACTCAATTGAGTACCGGCAATGAGGACAAAGTTTGGAAATATTTTGTAATTCATTCAAGAAAAATTGTTAACTGAAGTTAATAAATTTGGCGCGCCAATTTTTCGAATATGCGCAGTGCACACTCACCGAAAGGATGTGTATGTCAGACTTCGCATAACAAACGATTGTTTCTTTTTTCAAATCAGGAACATATTTTACGAATCAAAACCAACAAACTGAATGTCTTGTCAGATGTTTGATTTCAGTGAACAAAAAGCCCATAGCTCGGTTTGATAAGACTCAGTCTTTAGCAGGATATCGGTCGAAACGCAAGTCAAAATTAAAACATTTAGCGGTATTCGATATTCGTTTTTTTCATAAAATATATAGAATAGTTCCATTTTATCAAACAAGAAACATATTTTACGAACCAAAACAAACCAATTGAAAGTCTCGTCGGATGTTGAATTGCATTGAACAAAAAGCCAATAGCTCGAGTTGATAACAATCAGTCTTTAGCAGGATATCAGTCGAAACGCAATTGAGAATTAAAATATTTCACGGAATTCGGTGTGTGTTTTTAATAAAAATATATGGATTAATGAAAGTATTTACATTTGTGTGTGTGTGTGTGGATCTGCAAATGAATTCATTATAATGAATAATTAATTATTAATCCTGGTCATATGTCGAGAAATGATTCTTAATAAAGATATAAACTAACATAAAATAAGTAAGCACGTCACGAAATAATAGAAAATCCTTATAAGTCTCAGTAAGGTTCGTGCAAGTGCATAAATAAAAAAGTCAAAAGAAAAAATTCTAATCACATCAAACTGCCTAAAAATTCTTTTAAAAATCCACGTTTACTAAACTCCAAAGGGTGCCTAAAAATTCTTTAAAAAAATCTTAGTTAACCAAAAATTCTTTAAAAAAATCACGTTTAGGGAACTTTAAAGGGTGCCTAAAAATTCTTTAAAAAATTCACGTTTCGGGAACTTTAAAGGGTGCCTAAAAATTCTTTCAAAAATCCACTTTTATTGAACTCCAAAGGGTGTAAAAATCCACGTTAATGGAACTCCAAAGGGTGTAAAAATCCACGTTTATGGAACTCCAAAGGGTGTAAAAATCCACGTTTATGGAACTCCAAAGGGTGTAAAATCCACGTTTATGGAACTAAAAATTCATTAAAAATCCACGTTTATGGAACTCCAAAGGGTGTAAAAATCCACGTTTATGAAACTAAAAATTCTTTAAAAAATCCACGTTTATGGAACTCCAAAGGTTGTTAAAATCCACGTTTATGGAACTAAAAATTCTTTAAAAAATCCACGGTTATGGAACTCCAAAGGATGCCTAAAACTTCTAAAAATTCCAAGTGTAGGGAACTCCAAAATTTCTTTAAAAAATCTACGTTTATGGAACTCCAGAGGGTGTCTAAAAATTCTTTAAAAAATTCAATTTTCTTAAACTAAAAAGGGCGCCTAAAAATTCTTTAAACATCCACGTTTACTAAACATCAAATGCCGCCACGTTTATGGAATAAAAACTCCACATTTACTGAACTAAAAATTCTTTAAAAAATCACCGTTCATGGAACTCCAAAGGGTGCCTAAAAATCCACGTTTATGGAACTCCAAAGGGTGCCTAAAAATCCACGTTTATGGAACTCCAAAGGGTGCCTAAAAATCCACGTTTATGGAACTCCAAAGGTTGCCTAAAAATCCACGTTTGTGGAACTAGGAAGTGTGCCTAAAATTTCTATAAAAAATCCACGTTTGTGGAACTAGGAAGTGTGCCTAAAATTTCTATAAAAAATCCACGTTTGTGGAACTAGGAAGTGTGCCTAAAATTTCTTTAAAAAATCCACGTTTGTGGAACTAGGAAGTGTGCCTAAAATTTCTTTAAAAAATCCACGTTTGTGGAACTAGGAAGTCTGCCTAAAATTTCTTTAAAAAATCCACGTTTGTGGAACTAGGAAATGTGCCTAAAATTTCTTTAAAAAATCCACGTTTATGGAACTAAAAATTCTTTAAAAAATCCACGGTTATGGAACTCCAAAGGATGCCTAAAACTTCTAAAAATTCCAAGTTTAGGGAACTCCAAAAATTCTTTAAAAAATCTACGTTTATGGAACTCCAGAGGGTGTCTAAAAATTCTTTAAAAAATCCAACTTTCTTAAACTTCAAAGGGCGCCTAAAAATTCTTTAAAAATCCACGTTTACTAAACATCAAATGCCGCCACGTTTATGGAATAAAAACTCCACATTTATTGAACTAAAAGTTCTTTAAAAAATCACCGTTCATGGAACTCCAAAGGGTGCCTAAAAATCCACGTTTATGGAACTGCAAAGGGTGCCTAAAAATCCACGTTTTTGGAACTCTAAAGGGTGCCTAAAAATCCACGTTTATGGAACTCCAAAGGGTGCCTAAAAATCCACGTTTACGGAACTTCAAAGGGTGCCTAAAAATCCACATTTATGGAACTAAAAGTTCTTTAGAATATGCACCTTTATGGAACTCCAACGGGTGCCCAAAAATTCATTAAAAAATCCACGTTTATGGAACTCCAAAGGGTGCCTAAAAATTCTTTAAAAATCCATGTTTACTAAACTCCAAAGGGTGTCTAAAATTCTTTAAAAAATCCACGTTTACTAAACTCCAAAGGGTGCCTAAAATTCTTTAAACAAAATCTGCGTTAACTAAACTCCAACGGTGCCTAAAAATTCTTTAAAAAATTCATGATTATACGTTTATGGAACACCAAGGGGAGGCTAAAAATTCTTTAAAAAATTCATGATTATACGTTTATGGAACACCAAGGGGAGGCTAAAAATTCTTTAAAACATCCACGTTTATGGAACACCAAGGGGAGGCTAAAAATTCTTTAAAACATCCACGTTTATGGAACACCAAGGGGAGGCTAAAAATTCTTTAAAACATCCACGTTTATGGAACTCCAAGGGGTGACTAAAAATACGTTAAAACATCCACGTTTATGGAACTCCAAGGGGTGACTAAAAATTCTTTAAAACTTCCACGTTTATGGAACTCCAAGGGGTGACTAAACATTCTTTAAAACATCCACGTTTATGGAGCTCCAAGGGGTGGCTAACAATTCTTTAAAAATCCACGTTTGTGGAACTCGGAAGTGTGCCTAAAATTTCTTTAAAAAATCAACGTTTATGAAACTTGAAAGTGTGCCTAAAAATTCTTTAGAAACTCCACGTTTATGGAACTCTAAAAGGTGCCTAAAAATTCTTTTAAAAAAACCACGTTTGTGGAACTAGGAAGTGTGCCTAAAATTTCTTTAAAAAACCACGTTTGTGGAACTAGGCAGTGTGCCTAAAATTTCTTTAAAAAATCCACGTTTGTTGAACTAGGAAGTCTGCCTAAAATTTCTTTAAAAAATCCACGTTTGTGGAACTGGGAAGTGTGCCTAAAATTTCTCTAAAAAATCCACGTTTGTGGAACTAGGAAGTGTGCCTAAAATTTCTTTAAAAAATCCACGTTTGTGGAACGAGGAAGTGTGCCTAAAATTTCTTTAAAAAATCCACGTTTGTGGAACTAGGAAGTGTGCCTAAAATTTCTTTAAAAAATCCACGTTTGTGGAACTAGGAAGTGTGCCTAAAATTTCTTTAAAAAAATCCACGTTTGTGGAACTAGGAAGTGTGCCTAAAATTTCTTTAAAAAATCCACGTTTGTGGAACTAGGAAGTGTGCCTAAAATTTCTTTAAAAAATCCACGTTTATGGAACTAGGAAGTGTGCCTAAAATTTCTTTAAAAAATCCACGTTTGTGGAACTAGGAAGTGTGCCTAAAATTTCTTTAAAAAATCCACGTTTGTGGAACAAGGAAGTGTGCCTAAAATTTCTTTAAAAAATCCACGTTTGTGGAACAAGGAAGTGTGCCTAAAATTTCTTCAAAAAATCCACGTTTGTGGGACTAGGAAGTGTGCCTAAAATTTCTTTAAAAAATCCACGTTTGTGGAACTAGGAAGTGTGCCTAAAATTTCTTTAAAAAATCCACGTTTGTGGAACTAGGAAGTGTGCCTAAAATTTCTTTAAAAAATCCACGTTTGTGGAACTAGGAAGTGTGCCTAAAATTTCTTTAAAAAATCCACGTTTATGGAACTAGGAAGTGTGCCTAAAATTTCTTTAAAAAATCCACGTTTGTGGAACTAGGAAGTGTGCCTAAAATTTCTTTTAAAAAATCCACGTTTGTGGAACAAGGAAGTGTGCCTAAAATTTCTTTAAAAAATCCACGTTTGTGGAACAAGGAAGTGTGCCTAAAATTTCTTCAAAAAATCCACGTTTGTGGGACTAGGAAGTGTGCCTAAAATTTCTTTAAAAAATCCACGTTTGTGGAACTAGGAAGTGTGCCTAAAATTTCTTTAAAAAATCCACGTTTGTGGAACTAGGAAGTGTGCCTAAAATTTCTTTAAAAAATCCACGTTTGTGGAACTAGGAAGTGTGCCTAAAATTTCTTTAAAAAATCCACGTTTGTGGAACTAGGAAGTGTGCCTAAAATTTCTTTAAAAAATCCACGTTTGTGGAACTAGGAAGTGTGCCTAAAATTTCTTTAAAAAATCCACGTTTGTGGAACTAGGAAGTGTGCCTAAAATTTCTTTAAAAAATCCACGTTTGTGGAACTAGGAAGTGTGCCTAAAATTTCTTTAAAAAATCCACGTTTGTGGAACTAGGAAGTGTGCCTAAAATTTCTTTAAAAAATCCACGTTTGTGGAACTAGGAAGTGTGCCTAAAATTTCTTTAAAAAATCCACGTTTGTGGAACTAGGAAGTGTGCCTAAAATTTCTTTAAAAAATCCACGTTTGTGGAACTAGGAAGTGTGCCTAAAATTTCTTTAAAAAATCCACGTTTGTGGAACGAGGAAGTTAACATTTCTTCAAAAAATCCACGTTTGTGGAACTAGGAAGTGTGCCAAAAATTTCTTTAAAAAATCCACGTTTGTGGAAATAGGAAGTGTGCCTAACATTTCTTTAAAAAATCCTCGTTTGTGGAACTAGGAAGTGTGTCTAAAATTTCTTTAAAAAAATCCACGTTTGTGGAACTAGGAAGTGTGCCTAAAATTTCTTTAAAAAATCCACGTTTGTGGAACTAGGAAGTGTGCCTAAAATTTCTTTAAAAAATCCACGTTTGTGGAACTAGGAAGTGTGCCTAAAATTTCTTTAAAAAATCCACGTTTGTGGAACTAGGAAGTGTGCCTAAAATTTCTTTAAAAAATCCACGTTTGTGGAACTAGGAAGTGTGTCTAAAATTTCTTTAAAAAATCCACGTTTGTGGAACTAGGAAGTGTGCCTAAAATTTCTTTAAAAAATCCACGTTTGTGGAACTAGGAAGTGTGCCTAAAAATTCTTTAAAAAATCCAAGTTTATGGAACTCGAAAGTGCGCCTAAAAATTTTTTAAAAAAGGGGTAAGGTCTCTTTTGAAAGTTCTTGTCTACATTTTCTTCCTAAATTGGCTGTAATTTGACATTTTTTTCCAATGGTAAACAAAAAACTTTTCCACCAGAAATTGTGGACATATGTACATGTCAGGCGTAAGCCCTGATTTCAGATATATTGTAGATTCAAGTACCTTTTTAGAATTTGCTATAATTTGGAATTTTGTATTAGCAGTGGTCAAAAACTTCTGCACCTTGTTAAAGCGATAACGCAACAGAATCCCCATACAATATGTTTTTTTATGTGTATAAAAAGGTCCGAACTTACGCCGTTTCTACTTACAGCAAGACATAATAAATTATGTCTCACCAAACATGTCCTTCAAACCACTCGTTACGTCGGAAACAAATCTATCTTTTCGGATACATTACATGAACGAACAAAAAGGCGGAAGCTAAATTGAATAAGAATCAGTCTTTAGCGGTATATCGGTTGAGTTAAACGGAATGTAAACTATCAACTTATATTCAGTGTTTACAATAGTACAAACAGTTAGTGTTCGTAAAAAACGTTTAGGTATTTAATGCATTTTATAGACTTAACAATTTATTTTAAGGTTCTATATAAGTTAAAGTTTGCTATTGATTGGAAACATATACCTACATTTGGAATGCATTAAAAATATATATTTAACATTAAAAGTTATTTGTCCTCATATTAAATTAATGATCACTTTTTTCCTTAAGAAAACAAAGTGACTATAAATCACTTAAAAAAATTTAACCAATTTTGATTTTTCAAAATAGTCTGGCTTAATCCCTTTTGTTGTTTTAATATTTAAAACAACAAGTTTATTAGTGGAGAAGGTTTGGCATTGTTCGCCAAGGGGTAAGGCAAGGAAGACTAGTTTCGATCCACGCCACTTTGTTTCGTAAACACTTTCGTCGGAGTTGTGTTAGGTTACCAAAGAAAAACTTCTCATTGAAGATTTTTCTTTGTTTACGTTTATACTTCGAGCTGACGATTGATGTTTGGGTATAAAAAGTTTCTTGTTGAAGAAGTTATTGAAAAATAACTTCGGTGGAGAATATCCACAAACAAGAAACAAAGGGAACTGATGAGATCCAGTGGCGTGGATCGAAACTAGTCTTCCTTGCCTTACCCCTTGGCGAACAATGCCAAACCTTCTCCACTAATAAACTTGTTGTTTTAAATATTAAAACAACAAAAGGGATTAAGCCAGACTATTTTGAAAAATCAAAATTGTAACAGCTATCCCAATTAAATAAACGCCACCAATGTTCCAAAATTTAACCAATAAAAACAAGTTATACAATTTTTTTTTGAGAAAAATTTTATACAATTTTTGGAGGAAAATTCGTGTAACTGCTGGGAACCAATTTCAAATTACGGGTAGTTCCGTCAAACAATGTAGCTAAGACCCTCAAAATACCGAAAATCTGGAGGTGCCGTTATATGGGAGCTATACCAAAAAAATAGGCCTATGTTGCTATTTTTTTTTTTTTTTTTTTGGAGGAGTGTCGTGACTACTAAAAATCTCAAATGTCAAATTACAGCTAGTTAGGTTAAAAATTTTAGCTCAAAATACCGATAATGCCGATAACTTTATATGTTGGTTTTATAAAAATGTGGACCTATCTGCACAATTTTTGGTGGAAACGTTTTGTAACTGCTGAGAACCTCAAATGTCAAATTACTGGTAGTTCCGCTAAACAATGTAGCTAAGACCCTCAAAATACAGAAAATTGGGAGGTACCGTTATATGGGGGCTATATCAAATAAAGGACCCATGTTAACGATTTTTAGTGAAGATGTCTCGTGACCACTGTGAACCTCAATTGTCAAATTACATCTAGTTCGGTTAAGAATTTAGGACGAAATCCTCAAAATACCGAAAATCGGGATGTACCGTTCTTAAGGGGCTATATCTAAAAATGCATTTATGTTGACAGTTTTTGGTAGAGAAGTGTTATGACTACTAAGAACTTTAAACGTCAAATTACATCATGTTTTCCTTTAAAATTGTAGATTAAATACTCAAAATACCGAAAATCGGGAGATACCGTTATACGGAGGCTAACTTGACAATTTTTGGTCGAAAATTTTTTACAAATGCAGGGAACCTCAAATGTCAAATTACGGGTAGTTCCGTCAAACAATGTAACTAAGACCCTCAAAATACCGAAAATCGGGAGTACCGTTATAGGGGGGCTATGCCAAAACATGGACCCTTGTTAACAATTTTTAGTGAAAAAGTTTTGTAACTATTGAGAAACTCAAATGTCCAAGTACAGAAAAACAATGCAGAAAATCTGTAGGTAGGTACCGTTATATGGGGGGCTTCACTAAAACTATGGACCTATGTTGACGATTTTCAGTAAAGAAGTTTTATTCATTATTGTATGGGATTTTAGCGAAATAGTTGGAGAACTCCCTAATATTTTTTTCGATTTTTTCCAATCAAACCAAAAAATATTTTTTCGATTTTTTTCCAATCAAACCAAAAAATATATTTGGAACCATATTCCAACAATAAGTTTTTTTCTCTTTTGTTGTTGCTATAATATGTAATTTATATACCCAATCTCTATAAATTTAGTTTCACGTTTTTCTACGTATTGTTTTATTCTGTAGATATTTTCAAATTATTTTGTTAATGTTTGTACGGACTCTGGGGGAGGATAATTAAGATTTACTATAAGATTTTTTATTTTTTGTTGATTTTTCGCGAAAATAAAAAAAATTAATAAATATTTAAACATCTACGAATATATATGGAATGCTGTAAGCGATTTATGCATACATTTTCTTATAAAAACAAATAAGAAATTTTTACATCGGCCGATTTTGTGAATGCGAACGAATTTGAAATCAATTTCTTTTCTCCTTAAGCTTTATACCAACAATCGTCACGGCGCTCTTGAACCAACTTTAAAGAGAAGGTGGTTACAATGTTCATAGATGAGAAAAATCAAAAATCAAAAAAAAAACAAAAAAATCACCGGAGCGCTTTTTAAATAAATAACGATTGAAGTTGACATTTTAGGGGTTTTATAGGTTTTCACGATTTTGCTTAGAAAGCGCAAGTACTATCGATGTGGAACTAAAGACAATGTTGTAGCTATGAAAATTCTTTACATTATTGACTTTTTTGTTATCTTCGTAGTTCTTACCGTATTGAGATATAGAAGTTCAAATTATGACAATGGATTGACTGTAACGCTTCCTTATAAAACAATGCCATGACTGGAATTTCCCTTGAATATCTCAAATATGGTACCACTAAGGAAAATATTACGATAGCCAATCTTGTAGAGAATTTTCATAGCTATAGGATTTTCTCTAGACCCTTTTCGATAAGACCTACCTTCTTCAAGCAAATTGTGGAAACCCTAACAAAAAACCTAAAAATGTGACCTGAACTTCTATATCTCAAAAATGGTAAAACCTAGGAACAAGTCATAAAGGTCAATCCTCTAGAGAATTTTCACAGCTACAATATTTTCTGTAGTCCCGTTTGATAGGACTTTTGGTTTCCAAGCAAAATCGCGAAAACCTAAAAAAACTCTAAAAATGTGAATTTTTATCGCGATTTATTTAAAAATCCCTCCAGCGATTTTTTCTTGTTTTTGGATTTTTTCTCATCTGCGAACATTGCTGTTTCAGAATCCGCAAAAACTTCCCTGGTGTAAGCGGTTTTCATTTAAAATTATTTAAGGTGCACCGTACATAACATTGTTCTATATCTCAATAACGGTGAAAACTAAGAAGATATCATAGCTACAACATTGTCTTTAATTCCGTATCGATAGGACTTGCGGTTTCCATGCAAAACCGTAAAAACCTAAAAATCCTGTAAAAATGTCAACTTGAATCGCGATTTATTTAAAAAGCGCTCCGGCGATTTTTTTGTTTTGTTTTTTTTTTTTTTTAATTTTTCTCATCTATGAACATTGTAGTTTCAGAATCTACAAAAACTTCCCAGGTGTAAGCACCTTCCATTTAAAATTGTTTCAAGAGCACCGTGATCGTAGTTGTGCTCCCATTTTTTTTTTAATTTTTCAAATGGTATTGCAAAAGAAATTTGGTTTCTACCATATACTTTATATGGCCCCAAGTTATTACTTCAATGCGTTACAAACGGAAAAACAAACTTAATATACCCTCCGTACTATGGTGGACGGTATAAAAACGAAAGTAATAATAATAATGGTGATAAGTGGTATAAGTTATATGGGCAAACATAAATTTACTACAGAAGTGTTCGATAGAAAGTTATGAAGTAAAGTAAATAAATAGTCTGTCGGATGAGGTCGCAATGATGGTTTGATCGGCGTGCGAAGAAGAGGCTTGCAATTTGACATGATAATCAGATAATAATTAGCGGTATAAATGGACCAAAAATTGTGAAGGAAAATTGGTAATTTTTTTAATATGATGACTATATCTTTTTTTTCCTGGAAGACACGTTCCACCCGCGTTCTATTTGGAAGACAAATGCTGTGTTATTTCCATTGATGCCAAATATATTGATGTACATGGTCAGATTACAGAGTTTCAGCAAAATATATACCGGGATCCACAGTTTTAATTGTTTGTAGTGTAACCAGAATCATAATCATTATAGTTCAACATTTCCCAAAGAATGATGCTAATAATTGTGGAAGATTATCGGATAGTCGTTGGCGAGTGAAAATGAAAAGATCATATGGTGTTGAAAACAGCTAAATTTAATTTCCTTGGCGAGTGAAAATGAAAAGATCATATGGTGTTTAAAACAGCTAAGTTTAATTTCTGGTGCATATTTTAATTTATGCAGGGCATATTTCGGTAAAGTTGCTTAACAAATATATGGAAAAGAACTTCTGACCTTTCCATTGATGCAAAGTAAAGTAGCGGTTAAATAACGGAATTGCCAAATATATATGTGTGTTAGACTTGCAATGCAGTAGTTATTCCATTATTATTTTTTGAGGTAAACTCTTCCACTGATCCGGAAAGTTCAGTTTAAAACATTTATCTCAATTTGGCATGTATTTTAAACCGCACACATCCGTTACTTTTACATCATCGACCAGATTGAGTAGTTTTAAAGAATGGAACGTTTTTAAAACATTAAAAAATGTATGATTTAAATACATACAAATGTAAGATCATACGGCTCGGGATTATCGACTGCTTTGCAAATTCCTATATAATCTGCGGAAACATCAATCAACATCACGCAGGGTGTATTACATATAAGCACCACATATAATTTTATGTAACATATACGATAAAAAAACAATTAAAAAAATTGGATTTTTTTAAATCTTGCAATATGCATTGTATTTGAACAAATATGTGCATCATCGCAATTGGCATGAATGGAAAGGCCAAGAGTGCACCTTTCATCATCCTTGCGCTTATAAAGCAAAATAGCTGTAAAGTATAAATAATTAAATTATTAAATAGAAATTATCACAATTACCCTAACAATGGATGACGTTTATCATTATATCTGAACTACATTACCTGTAGTATTCATTCAAAATATAATTTTTCCTGTGGACTTACGACCTCTTCGTCCTCAAATTTCCACAGTTTGTGGACTTACGACCTTTTCCGACAGGAGCAACAAATTTCGAAAAACGCAACATATTACCATTTTCTTTATATCATAAGACATGTTTTGACTTGTACTATCATTCTATAAGAAAAAAGTAGAAATAAAATGGCCCACGGCGCTCTTGAAACAACTTTAAATGGAAGGTGGTAACACCTGGGAAGTTATTGCGGATTCAAGCAAAATCCTGAAGACCTGAGAAAAAAAATCTGAATGATTGATCTGAACTTCTATATATCAAAAACGGTAAAACCTACGAAAATATTATGCAGGTCAGTCTTGTACAGAATTTTCATAGCTACAACATTTTCTTAGTCCCATTTCAATAGGACTTGCGGGTTCCAAGCAAAATCTTGAAAACGTAAAAAAACTAAAAATGTGAATTTTGACCGCGATTTATTTAAAAAATCCATGCAGCGATTTTTTCCTGTTTTTGGCTTTTTTCTCATCTATGAACATTGCTGTTTCAAAATCCGCAAAATCTTCCCAGATGTAAGCGGTTTTCACTTAAAGTTAGTTAAGGCGCACCATGTATGACATTGTTTTATAAAGTAGCAATACAGTCAATGCATTATCCCAATTTGAACTTCTATATCTCAATAACGGTAAAACCTACGAAATTATCATATCTTGTAGAAAATTTTTATAGGTACAACATTTTCTTAAGTCCCATTTCAATGGGACTTGCGATTTCCGAGCAAAATCGGGAAACCCCAAAAAACCCCTAAAATGTCAACTTGAATCGCGATTTATTTAAAAAGCGCTCCGGCGATTTGTTTTGTTTTTTTTTTATTTTTCTCATCTATGAACATTGTTGTTTCAGAATCCGCAAGAACTTCCCAGGTGTAAGCACTTTTTATACCTCCAACAGATCTGCTGTTCATTTTATACCCTCCACCATAATATAGAGGGTATAATTAAATTTGTCATTCCATTGTAACGCATCGAAAAATTCTTTGGACACCCTATAAAGTATTTATATTCTTGATCAGCACAACATTCTAAGTCGATATAGTCATGTCCGTCCGTCCGTCTGTTGAAATCCAGATACAACTCGAAATGTTAAAGATAAAGCTTTA